>NC_092335.1:95880000-96187500 GCF_046630445.1 Rutidosis leptorrhynchoides
TAATACTACTCCCTAAGGTGAAGTTAACGGACCACGTCGACGGCCATAAACCCACCAATCACACATGCTCTTTTGGCCTCATACAGCGAGTAGTGTAACATTGCGCACTGCTACACCATAGTGAATCCTAACGGAATACACTAACCATCAACACACGCTCTTTTGGCCTCGATCACAACGAGTAGTGTAACATCGCGCCCTGCTACACCATAGTGAATCCTAATAGAATACACTAACCATCAACACACGCTCTTTTAGCCTCGATCACAACGAGTAGTGTAACATCGCGCCCTGCTACACCATAGTGAATCCTAACGGAATACACTAACCATCCACCCCAAGCAACAAGTATATACTCAAACTTAGGAACATTCCACTCACTTGGAAATCCTTGCACACACATCACATGTACGTGTATACAACGCCACCACAATCGCGCAAGAACATCCTATATCGCACATAGGCACAAAACAATAATTCTCTAGAAGAGAATCCGACACGCACATCCCTTAACCGAGGGATCTCACCTTGCTCGTCAAACACGTTCATTATCTCTAAATGAGATTCACCCCATTACCACCTCGGTGATAATTTAAATCTAAAACTATAATTACAATTTTTTCCAAATCGTACTTTTACCACAATCGACCAACGTAAGTCTCAACGGTAGCTCCGAATCCATACGAGCATCGTCCAATATCAATACACTAGAACGTCTTCGTGTGAGGGTTCAAACTCCCCCACTTAGAACTCCGTTCCATAACCACATCACGATACCGTGCTCCAACCTTGAGCACATGAAGGACTTTAGCCTATCCTTAAACACTTCGAACGAAGACTTTACCACAAATTGCACAAACTTTAATCTTGCAATCCTCCGATTACTCTAGCTTGTCACATTTCCACCTGGTCACTCATGTACCTAAGGGTTTCTCTCCGGTACCCTAAGTACGATGTAACCGCAACACCATTGGAGTCGAATACCACGCTAGTAGGTATGAAAGAGGCACCTAACATCGCGTCACGTAGACTCTATTACCAACACACATCGAGATCAAACACTCAATCTTTAGGGTTTTATCCACCTGTCGAACCTCATGGTTCATCAACTTCAACACGAAAGCAAACACACGCTTAACGACCGAACACCAAAGCTCATACCCATGGCTTGGTAGAAACATTTCCCAACACTAAGGAATGCTTGGTTACACCAAGTCTTACGCCCTTCATCCGTCAATCCAAACGCCACCGTAGGGTAATCCCATTAGGAATGTCACCCATAACAATAACATGCACAACACAATGCATTCAACAAGCCGAGCTCATTGGCACATAATAAATAATCAAAGGACATATTTATTAAAAACGAAAAGTACCTTAACGTCTTCTCGTCACGCCCGTCCCCGCTAACTCGGGACACTCCAACTTACGATGTTTATCTTCTTGGCAATTGAAGCACACCGTGCCATCACCCTTTGGCACCAAACATTCCCAAGACTTGTGACCCCTCACGCTACAATTGTAACACCTAGACGCACTAGAATATCATATACTCGTCCGTATACCACCCGTGCACGCACTTGCACCCTTAGTTTTCTTACTTGGAGCACCATATGAAACAACCCTTTTCTTACTTGAAGGTTCACCCACTTTTGATCGCGAATACGATTCGAAACTGTAACGACCTGACTTTTTCAACTTATATTTTTGTGCTCTAAACTTTCACGAAACTGCGTATTTGTGCGTAATAAGCTAGTTTATGCTCTGAGATCTTATTTCATGTTGATTACTTTCGTTTATGTTTTAAAACGTGTTATTAAGTACGTAGTTACTTAACTTGATCCCCGAATACTTTAATGACCGTTAGTGTCACTTGACGTTTTGAACGAGCTATATACTGTGTACACGTTAAACTTTGGTCATAGTTGGAATATTATGACTACGTAATACTAATTGTTATTTTCTAATAACAATTACTTGTGTTATTGGATGCTTAATTACGCTTAGTAATTTACTATGCACACTAGTTAGTCTTGTTGAACTTTCTACCTTGTTGGACTTTAGCCCACCCTACTCTAGCTAATGGACCATTTAATTAGCCCAATTTTAAATGGATTATGACCCATTAATAAGTAAGACAAAAACCCATTAATATGAGCCAACATACTAGCATTTTTGTTAACCATTACCATACATGTTACATGGGATCCCAACAATAAGCACCACCTTTAGACCACCACCATACAAAAAGCAAAAAGGTGTCCCCTTATCCCCCTATTTGGCCGCCGGTTTTGGAGACCACCACCACCACCACCACACTATAAATACCAAGCTCATTTCTCCCATTTCACAATTGATCTCATTTATATTTTACACACACTTGCTCTCTAATTCTCTCTAGTCTTTCTCACACTAAAAATTGTAAGTTTAAATTTTCTTCTTCTTCTTCTTCTTCTTCTTCTCTTCTTCTACACGACATCATCATCATCATTAAAGGATCAAGCTTTTTAGCTTCTTGATCTTGTTATATCTTGAAGATTCAAACTTTAATTTGAATCCTTCAAGAACATGAAAGATTCAAGCTTTCTAGCTTTGAATCTTCATTACTCTATTGGATCTAAGTTTTCTAGCTTATGATCCCTTTATTTTGTTAAAAAGATCAAAACTTGTGTTTATGATCTTCATGAAACTTGAAGATCTAGCCTTTTGCTTTAAGGATCTTCAAGAACATTAAAGATCCAAGCTTTCTAGCTTAGGATTTCATTATTTTGTTAAAGATCTTAGCTTTTTAGCTTATGGTCTCATTACTTTTACTAGATCTTAGCTTTCTAGCTTATGGTCTCATTAATCTTTTAAAGATCCAAGCTTTCTAGCTTAGGGTTTCTTAATACTTGAAGATCTAAGTTATTATTGTAGATCTCACTTACTTGGTACCTTTTTATGATTTTTATGGTGATAAAAATCAAGTCTTCATCATCTCATATGATGAAGATGCATAAACTTGTGTTAAAAGGACAAAGGTTGAAGCTTTATTGTGTTTATGCAATAAAGAGACAACCTTAATGTTCAAAACTTGTAGAATGTTAGCTTTTACTCTTGGTTATGTATTGATGGTTTAAACTTGGTCAAAGTGATGCTAAAACATTAAAGAGTTGTACACTTGAAGCTTACGCGCATCAAGGATGAGAACCATGATGAGCATCAAGCACCAAGAAACCCACCGGAGCACTTTTTTGCTATTTTTCGGGGTCTGATCAGACTCCTGGGACTTCTGGAAAATTGATTTTCAGATATTTCGGTTCGATTAGATAACTTTTCGTTCAAGAATCGCATAAATCCGATATGCTGTTTAGGATTTATAGCCTTTCGAAAATCACTACGCCTTTGTAACGACGTGCTGAAAAATTCTGACCTACTCGCGCTTAAACCGTCGCCATGGTCAAACGACATCGAGTTAGGATCTGAAAATTAGACAGCGGTACAAGGACTCACATACAGATCGTTGGCCACTGACCACACATTTTTCGGTTTGTATAGAGGTCGTAGCAGCTGTCCGAATTCAGCTTTTGTTTCGATCTCTATTTTTGTTGAAAACTTACTTTATCTTTTGCGAATGATGATGATGATGATGATACTTAAGACTTAATTTATACACTTTTAAACTTTTGGGGACAATTTACTGACCTAGTAACCTTTGACTTAGGTTGAGGACCTTTCGGACCGACTTACTACTTGCATACGTTTCATAGCGACTTTTACCGCACATTCATTGTGAGTTATAGCTCCCTTTCTACTTTACTATTTTGGGGACTGAGAATACATGCGCTTTTTATGTTTTACATACTAGACACGAGTACTAAACTTTATATATGTGTAGGTGACATAACGGCACAAAGATTCCCCTTAGCTCGGTAACGTTTAACCATTGGTTTATGAACCGGTAGACGCGAATCTTAGATATGGATCCATAGGGTTTGACATCCCCACTCGGGCTAGTCGCGCTAGCATTTAACGGGTGTTTAATACTTCGAGAACTTACGCACTCGCCAAGTGCATTTTTAGGGGGTGATATATTATTTTACATTAAGTTAGTTACCGAGTGCCCACGGATAAGCATATACTTTATCATACGGATTTGAGATACTGTTTGAATACGAAATCTCGTGGTCTACATTACATTGCTGATTACAAACAAACTATATCTCACCAACATTCGTGTTGACTTTTTAAGCATGTATTTCTCGGGTGCTTAGACATTGTTGCTTCCGAAGTTAGACTTGCTGTTATAGTCTTGGTGCTATAGACTTGCTGTTACAGACTCGCTGTGTTAGACTTTCGCTGCATTACTTAGAGATGTCTCAATCATGGAACTTTTACTTTACATTCACAACTTATGTTACATTTGAACAATGGCTTTGTAATGACCGTTGTTTCACGAACTTATGTTAATGCTTTCTATTCATAGAAGCACGTTATCTTTGTAAAACATTTGACGTTGGTAAAGACGTCACCTTTTCATGAATGCAAAACTTGTTTTAAAACAGCATGTAGTATTGTACCATGTAATGGACCTGTTGTTGATGATCCGTACATGTTGATTTTGTACGGGGCATCACATTTGGTATCAGAGCATTGGTTGTAGGGAATTATGTTGCATTAGTGAGTCTTGGCCGAGTCGAGTAGGATTCGCTAATAGGACTAATCTACAACTTGCTCGTTTACTTGTTTCTGCGGAACTGCTGCATGCTACTGCTTACTTTTACTGCTATATGATCTTGCTGTATGCTACTGCTTATTCTCACTACTGCATGCTACTATCTGCTTTTTGCATGATACTTCTATTTGATACTGTTATTATTGCCATGCTATGTACTGCTGTAGACGATCTAGGCTGCTGTAGTTATTATGCCTGATTACGTTCTCGCTACATGTCTGCTATTCGTTGTACCGACTTGGAAAAATTTATCTTTCTAGTTCAGATATTTTACTGAACCCTTTTCCCACTCGTCTAACCCAAAGGACTAGTATTGTAATCCACCTGTTACTACCGTTCCACCGTTCCGGAGATCGAAACATTAGTTCACGCAATCTGGGAAGAGTACCCCTCGGATTGCACGCCCACTAAAGTTGATCCTCGGAGGAGGAGATATGTGAGGACTTGTCGGAGTAACCACGCCTTGCCCCACTCCCCGAGCTCACCCTAGTTAGCCACATACAACATATGAACATTATAAGGTTGTTTAGTTTCCGCAAGTTGACCCGTATCCCATACGCTTTCATGACCGTCACTTATCTCTTTCATCCTTCACCACTGCTCGACGATCTAACGACACTTCTGGACTTAGGTCCCTAACACTCTTAGGCATGGGAGAAGTCGGGAAGGCATCTCCTTTCACAAGGTCAGAGTGTCTTCTACTGATGCTCAGCCACACCCAAAGACTTGGGAGTCGCCTCAAAAAATATCGTATTACTACTTGCTACACGTACAACTCGACGTGAGACCCAGATTGAATTTCTAGAAAAGAACCTAACGACGTTACCTGAACCCGAACATTTTGAAGAAATTTCAGGACATTTAGGCATTGATGCATGACCTACGGAACCTAAGCACCCACATCGAGAAACCGTGAGAGTAATTATGTAGATTTTGTTTTGAGATAGCATAGATAAAGCACCGTTAGGTGAGATTGAGTAGAACTTGAAGTGATCACATTACATTGACCATATGGAGTGATATTGGAATGAACGTATGATCTAGTACAATATAATGACGCCAGGCCAGCGTGATTTTATTGAAGTAGATCATGCAGAAGTCCCAATGATACTACATAAGGAATATGAAGTGATTCAAAGAAAATTTTGGTAGGAACCACTTGATTATACGCAATATGGTCGGTTAGAGGTAGGGGAGGAATAACCAAGTAGCCCAGATACTGTACAAGAAGGGCCTTGATTGCAGAATTGATAACCCGAAAATTTTTATAGATATAGACACCCTGGATACTTAAGGAAAAAGTTCTCAAATAGGAAAAAACACTGGACTTACTTGCGGTGGAGCAATCGTTATCTCAGCTATGGAGACTCGCATGGATCCTGATTTTAGTTAGGGCACGTTTCGTCACCACGTTTTATTGTCTCGGAGTTGTTTAATACTAGAGCGATAGAAACCTTATATCTAATAACCTTAGTGTTATGACTAATAAGTCATTAACAACCATGAGAGTTAAGTATTCTATAGGAAAAGCTAATGGTAAGCTGGCAGAGATAGACGAATAATTTAAGGTAGTACCTTAAAATTAACAGGTGGGTCATTTGGAGATGACCTCGTGTCAACAAAACTGGGAAGTTTTAAAGTGGTAGTTAGAAAGGATTAGTTACCTATGCACAAGCAGACGTTATTTGAGAAGATTGATAGAATTTTTCACGGCAGTATAATAAGGTTTTGTTGGAATGGACTTTAGGATTAACCTAATACTCATCAAGTTAGGAAGCTTGATGTAAAAGTTGGAATGGCCTTTAGGATTAACCTAATACTCATCAAGTTAGGAAGCTTGATGTAATAGTTGGAATGGACTTTAGGAATAACCTAATACTCATCAAGTTAGGAAGCTTTATTGTAATAGTTGGAATGGACTGGCTTTCAAGGATGAAAGCGAAAGTTATTTATAATGAGAAGATTATTCCTATACCTCGCGAGAATGGTGAGCCAAAAGCCATCTGGGTTACTTCAACAGCCCGAAATCCCACAATGGAAATGGGAAGGAATAACAATGGATTTCATCACGAAGCTACCGAAAACGGTAGGCGGTTAGGACACTATCTAGGTTATTGTTGACCGTCTCACCAAATCTGATCACTTTCTAGCCATAAAAGAAACGATGCAATGGACAAACTTGCACAACGATACATAAAGGAAATTGTGTTCCGTCACTTCAGCGATTCAAATCCTATATTAAAGACTACCCAAGAATCTTATTTGATACTTATTCTTACGCGACTCTGAATCCTAACTTATTCCGAGAGATTTCTTATTTGATGATAATCACAACATCATCCTTCTTACTTCGATATTAGTCATACCAGTTCGAAGTTTTTTCAAAATCAATGGGTGGTTAATTCTCATCCTCATACTCTCCCATCTGTATCTCACTTATAAGCAACAACTTCACACTTAAGCATTTTTGGTCGAAGGACTTATGCCCTACTAATAGTCATCAACCACATTTAAATTCAATAGTTTTCATTACCTCATAACATTGTTGCTCAAATATCACCCGAAATTTTCAAAAATCTTTTACACGACCCTCATCAATCTTTTTCCAACTTGTAACCTCCGAAATATGAAAATTTTGTTTGCCAAAATTTTACACACACTATTTACTGTGCGATCCTCTCAATGTTTTATAAAAATAAATTTATTTTATTGCCATTCGTACATATAATAAAGTAAATAATTACTTATTTTTGGGTAGTACATATGAAATTTTACTTTCACTTTTACAAATCAATTCTTTTATTCAAAAGATATTTTACTTAGAATAATACATGTTGTACATAACTCTAGTTTACTAAGAACTTCGTTTCTTTTCTTACATTGTCACCTAAAACGATTTCTATAAAAAATTTCGTTGCATATTATATAATTTTTTTTCGTTGCTTATTCGTATCCAAGTCATCATGAAGACTTTACAACTGTCGAAATTGAGAGATTCATGTGTGTGTGTGTGTGTGTGTGTTGAAGGCACTTACTACCACATCATGCAGAGACTTCGGACATTCAGTAAAACCTAAACCATTCAAAATTATTGCGTTTTCCCAAGGGTCTTATTTGCCACACCTGTTGGAGCGTTGCTCTTTCTTACATAACTCTAAGTCCTGACTTATTCCAGGAGATTCTCATTTAGTGATATTAACACCATCAGTATTCCGACCTTAATATTAGTCATAGCCTGTTTGGCATTTTGCAAAGTCAAGAAGCGATTAACTTCTCGTCCTCATGCTCTATCCTTCATACCTCACTTTTTTTTAGCAACGGCTTCGCACATAAACATTTTTGGCCCAAAGACTTATGTTCTGATAATTATCAAAACTACAATTAATTCATTAGTTTTCATTACCTAGTAACATGTCACCCGATAATTCAAAGATTTTTCACTCGATCTTTTTCAACTCGTATCCTCTGAAATACGAATAACTATTATGACGCCCCGTACAAAACCATCATGTATGAATCGTCAACAATAGGTCCATTACACGGTATAATAATACATGATGTTTTAAAACAAGTTTTGCATTCATGAAAGGACAATGTTTTACAAAAGATAACGTGACACAAAGGTCGTTACAAAGCCATTATTCAAAATAACATAAGTTGCGAATGCAAAATAAAATTTACATGATTGAGACATCTCTAAGTAATGCAGCGGAAGTCTAACACAGCGGTTCTATAACAGCAAGTCTATAACACCAAGAAAGCAAGTCTAATAGTGGAAGCAACAACTTCTAAGCACCTGAGAAATACACGCTTAAAAGGTCAACACGAATGTTGGTGAGCTATAGTTTGTTTGTATTCAGTAATGTAATGTAGACCACGAGATTTCGTATTCAAAATGGTATGAAAAGTATATGCTTAACCGTGGGCACCCGGTAACTAACTTAACGTAATATTACCCCCTAAAAGTACACTTGGTGAGTGCGTCTGTTTACGAAGTATTAAACACCCGTTGAATGCGGGGATGTCAAACCCTATGCATCCATATCTAAGATTCGCATTCACCGGTTCATAAACCAATGATTAAACGTTACTGTGCTAAGGGGAATCTTTGTGCCGTTATGTCACCCACACATATATAAAGTTTAAGTACTCGTGTCTAGTACGTAAAACATAAAAAAGCGCATGTATTCTCAGTCCCAAAAATAGTTAAAGTAAAAAGTGAAGCTATAACTCACAGTGAATGTGCGGTAAAAGTCGATATGAAAAGTATGCAGGTAGTAAGTCGGTCCGAAAGGTCGTCAACCTAAATCAAAGGTCACTAAATCAGTATATTGTCCCCAAAAGTTTAAAAGTGAATAAATTAAGTCTTAAGTATCATCATCATCATCATCATCATTATTCGTAAAAGCTAAAATAAGTTTTCAACAAGAATAGAGATCGAAACAAAAGGCTAACTTCGGACAGCTGCTACAACCTCTATACTAACCGAAAAGACGCGTGGTCAGTGGCCAAGGCTCCATATGTGAGTCCTCTAACCGCTGTCCAATTTTCAGATCCTAACACGATTTCGTTTGACCGTGGCGATAGTTCAAGCGCGAGTAGGTCAAAATTTTTGACACGTCGTTACAACGGCGTAGTGACTTTCGGAAGGCTATAAATCCTAAACCGTATATCAGATTTAGGCGAGTCCTAAACGAAAAGTCATCTACTCGAAACGAACTATCTGAAAATCAGTTTTACAGAAGTCCTAGGAGTCTGATTAGACCCCAAAAAAATAGCAAACAAGTGCTCAGGTGGGTTTCTTGGTGCTTGATGCTCATCACGGTTCTCATCCTTGATGCGTGTAAGCTTTAAGTGTACAATTCTTTGATGTTTTAGCATTACTTTGACCAAGTTTCAACCATAAACACACAACTAAGAGTAAAAGCTAACATTCTACAAGTTTTGAACATCAAGGTTGCCTCTTTATTGCATAAACACAATAAAGCTTCAACCTTTGTCCTTTTTGACACAAGTTTATGCATCTTCATCATATGAGATGATGAAGACTTGATCTTTATCATCACAACAATCACAAAAAGGTTCCAAGTAAGTGAGATTTACAATGATAACTTAGATCTCAAGTATTAAGAAAACCCTAAGCTAGAAAGCTTGGATCTTTACATGATTAATGAGACCATAAGCTAGAAAGCTAAGATCTAGTAAATGTAATAAGACCATAAGCTAAAAATCTAAAATCTTTAACAAAATAATGAAACCCTAAGCTAGAAAGCTTGGATCTTTAATGTTCTTGAAGATCCTTAAAGCAAAAGGCTAGATCTTCAAGTTACATGAAGATCATAAACATAAGTTTTGATCTTATTAACAAAATAAAGGTATCATAAGCTAGAAAACTTAGATCCAACAAGATAATGAAGATTCAAAGCTAGAAAGCTTGAATCTTCCATGTTCTTGAAGGATTCAAATAAAAGTTTGAATCTTCAAGATATAACTAGATCAAGAAGCTAAAAAGCTTGATCATTTAGTGATGATGATGATGTCAAAAATGAGAAGAGGAGAAGAAGAAGAAGAAAATTTAAAACTTACACTTTTAGAGTGAGAAAGACTAGAGAGAGAATTAGAGAGTAAGTGTGTGTAAAATGTGAATGAGATTAAGTGTGAAATGGGTGAGGTTTGCTTAGTATTTATAGTGGTGAAAGGGGGTGATGGACGTAGGGTTTCAAGGGGACAAGGGGGACACCTTTTTGCTTTTTGGTTATTGGTGGTCTAAAGGTGGTGGTTATTGTTAGGATCTCATGCAACATTTGTGATTATGGTTAACAAAAACGCTAGTATGTTCCCTCCTATAAATGGGTTTTTGTCTTACATTTATATGGGTCATAAACTTATTAAAATTGGGCTAATTAAATAGTCTATTAGCTGGAGTAGGGTGGACTAAAGTCCAACAAGGTAGAAAGTCCAACAAGACTAACTAGTGAGCATAAGTAAATTACTAAGCGTAATTAAGCAACCAATAACCCAAGTAATTGTCATTAGAAAATAACAATTAGTATTACGTAGTCGTAATATTCCAATTACGGCAAAAGTTAAACTTGTACCACAACATATAGCTCGTTCTCAATGTCAAGTGACACTAACGGTCATAAAAGCATTCGAGGATCAAGTTAAGTAACTAAGTACTTAATGGCACGTTGTATGGTATGAACGAAAGTAATTAATCATGAAATAAGATCCCAGAATATAAACCAACACAGTACGCACAAATACGCAGTTTCGCAGAAAGTAACAAGCACAAAAGTAAGTCGAAAAAGTTAGGTCGTTACATTACCCACCTGTTAATAAAATTTCGTCCCAAAATTTTAAGCTGAGGTAGACGGTAGAGTTGTGAAGAGGTGAGGATACTTCTGCTTCATTTGATCCTCTCGCTCCCAAGTGAACTCGGGTCCTCGTTTAGCATTCCAACGGACTCGGACAATTGGAATCTTGTTGCGTTTCAAGGTTTTGACCTCACGGTCCATAATTTCTACAGGTTCTTCCACGAAATGGAGTTTGTCATCAATCGTAAGCTCCTCCAGAGGTATGATGAGTTCTGGTTCAGCAAGACACTTCTTCAGATTCGACACGTGGAAAGTGGGATGAACTGCACTCAACTGAGTCGGGAGTTCTAAACGGTAAGCAACGGGTCCAACGCGCTCCAAGACTTCAAAAGGACCAATATATTGCGGATTTAGCTTCCCACGCTTTCCAAATCGGATTACACCTTTCCAAGGTGCGACTTTCAACATCACTCGGTCACCTACTTGGAATTCGCGATCTTTACGTTTAAGATCAGCATAACTCTTTTGACGATCATGGGCCGTCTTGAGCCTCGCTTGAATTTGGACAATCTTCTCGGTTGTCTCATGGACGAGTTCGGGTCTGGTGAGTTGATTTTCACCTACTTTGGCACAACAGATAGGAGAACGACATATGCGGCCATACAAGGCTTCGAAAGGTGCGGCCTTACTACTTGCATGATAGCTATTGTTGTAAGAGAATTCGGCTAAAGGCAAATGCTTCTCCCAAACCTTTTCGAAATCAATTACACAAGCACGCAACATGTCCTCCAGGGTTTGAATCGTGCATTCGCTCTGTCCGTCGGTTTGCGGGTGATACGCAGTACTCATATCTAAACGTGTTCCCAAAGCTTTAGAAGAGAAACGGGCGTCTCGATCTGAAATAATCGATAAGGGTACATCGTGACGAGATACAACTTCTTTTATGTATAGCTGCACCAGTCTCTCCATCGTATCAGTTTCCTTCATGGCTAGGAAGTGTGAAGATTTGGTAAGACAGTCAACGATAACCCAGATGGTATCATAACCGCCTACCGTCTTCGGTAGCTTCGTGATGAAGTCCATTGTTATTCCTTCCCACTTCCATTGCGGGATTTCGGGTTGCTGAAGTAACCCGGGTGGCCTCTGATGTTCGGCATTGATCTTGGAACAAGTTAAACACTTTCCAACATACGTAGCAACATCCCTTTTGAGGTTTGGCCACCAATATTGAACCTTGAGGTTGTGGTACATCTTACCAACTCCTGGTTGAATCGAATACCTTGACTTGTGGGCTTCGTCTAGAATTAGGCTTCGTAAATCCCCATAAATAGGCACCCAAATTCTTCCGGCAAAATATCAGAGTCCAGTCTCCTTGACCTCGAATCGAGAAATAAGAATGTTCAAGTGCTCTTGTGCAATATTCTCCTCCTTGAAAGCTTCCTCTTAGATTCATGTGAATGGTGACGTTCAAGGCTCGGACACGAAGAGGTACCATTCTTTCCTTTCGGCTCAAGGAATCGGCTACAACATTTGCCTTGCCAGGGTGGTAACGAAGTTCACAATCATAGTCATTCAACGTCTCGATCCATCGACGCTGTCTCATATTCAGTTGCTTCTAATCAAAGATGTGTTGGAGGCTTTTGTGATCGGTGAAGATAGTACTCTTGGTTCCATACAGATAGTGTCTCCACAGTTTGAGTGCAAAGACAACGGCTCCAAGTTCTAGATCGTGAGTAGTGTAGTTTCGCTCGTGAATCTTTAGTTGTCGAGAGGCGTAAACAATAACCTTCTTCCGTTGCATCAATACACACCCAAAACCTTATCGGGAGGCATCGCAATACACAACGAAATCATCACTGCCTTCGGGAAGGGACAGAATATGAGCGGTGGTTAACTTCCGTTTCAGGGTTTGGAATGCCGACTTTTGCTCGGTTTCCCAAACGAACTTCTTCCCCTTGTGAGTTAACGCGGTCAAAGGACGTGCAATCAAAGAGAAACCTTCGATGAATCTTCAATAATAACCGGCGAGGCCTAAAAATTGGTGGATATGAGTAGGAGTAGTGGGGGGTTTCCCACTTGCTGATGGCTTCGATCTTAGCGGGATCAACCTTGATACCCTGATCGCTCACAATATGACCAAGAAATTGAACTTCTTTCAGCCAAAATTCACACTTAGAGAATTTGTCATAGAGTTGCTCTTGTCTCAAGAGTTCAAGCACGAGTCGAAGATGTTGCTCATGTTCTTCTTCGCTTTTGAAATAGATTAGGATATCGTCTATGAATACGATAACGAATTTGTTCAGGTACGGCTTGCATACGTGATTTATGAGATCCATAAACATGGCAGGTGTGTTTGTTAATCCGAATGGCATCACAAGAAATTCATAGTGACCATAACGGGTTCTGAACGCAGTCTTCATCACATCGCTCTCCTTCACCCTCAACTGGTGATAACCTGATCGCAAATCAATTTTGGAGTAACCGCTGGATCCTTGTAGCTGATCGAAAAGATCGTCAATCCTGGGAAGGGGATACCGATTCTTGATCGACAACTTGTTCAATTCACTATAATCGATACACATGCGGAAAGATCCATCCTTCTTCTTTATGAACAAAACAGGTGCGCCCCAAGGCAATGAACTCAGTCAGATAAATCCACGGTCCAGCAGTTCCTGCAGTTGACTCTGCAACTCTTGCAGTTCGGAAAGTGCAAGTCGATAAGCTGCGCGAGCTACAGGTGCAGCTCCTGGTACTAGATCGATCTGGAACTCCACTGATCTTGGTGGTGGTAATCCCGGCAATTCTTCTGGAAAGACGTCGGGAAATTCATTCACAATTCGTACATCATCCACGCTTCTCTCCTCAGTTTCTAACTTCTTCACGAGCGCCAAAACAGCAAAACGCCCCTTTTTCATAACCTTTTGTGCCTTCATGCAACTAATAAGGTTTAGCTTCGGGCTACATCTCTCTCCGTAAACAATCAGTGGCTCACCATCTTTGCGTGGCATACGAAGAATCTTCTCTCTACAGATAACTTCTGCTCTTATCCTGGACAACCAGTCCATACCGACTATCACATCAAAGCTCCCTAACTTAATGGGTATCAAATCAATCTCGAAATCCACACCAGCTAAGTTTATTATACATCCTCGGCCAATTTGGTCAACTTTCTCAAGTTTTCCATTAGCTACCTCAATAAGTATACTCTCATCCAAAGGCACTAACGACCAATCTATCTTAGAGCAAAAGTGTCTACATATATAACTCCTATCAGCACCGATATCAAACAGGACAGAAGCTAATAGTTTATTGATAGTGAATGTACCTGTAACTAAGTCAGGATCTTCACGGGCATCTCTAGCGTTCATGTTGAAAACTCTTCCACGTGCTGGTCCGCCATCCTTCTTCTTGTTGGGACATTCATTCCTGAAGTGGCCCTGTTGACCGCACTCATAGCACTTCCTTGGTCCACTTGGGTTTGTCCTTACAGCTAGGGTGGTGCTCTTACAATCTCTGCCGACGTGTCCAACCCTTTTACACTTCTCACACACTACGTTGCAGTGTCCAATATGATGCTTGTAGCATCTCTTACACTGAGGAAGGGTACCTTTGTAGTTAGGGTTAGAGTTTGGGTTCGGGTTAATGTTCCTCCAGTCGTTGTTTCCCTTAAAATTCTCATACCTCTTAGCTGGGTTCTGGTTAAAACCTTTTCCCTTATTTCCGTCCCACTTACGTTTCCCATTACTAGCTCTCGATTCTGATTTCGCCTTCTCTGGCTCTTGAAAGGGTAATTTGATTCATCAGGGTGTACGCCATGCGCATAGCTTCTGGGATATTTGTTGGTTTCGAAGAAGTGACATTTCCCTGAATGTCCTTGGGGAGTCCCCACAGATACCACTCCATCCGTTTGTACTCCGGAGTAACCATTGTGGGGCACATCAAAGCTAACTCCAAGTACCTTCGGTTGTAGCCATCAAGGTCAGTTCCTACAACTTTCAGTTCACAAAATTCCACTTCCATTTTCTGAATTTCGGTTCTGGGGCAGTACTCCTCAATCATAGCCCTCTTAAACTCCTCCCATGGTGTAGCATAAGCTTCGTCAATACCCTGAGCCTGGGCTAACGTATTGTACCAAGTCAAAGCGCCATCCGACAGCATGCACGATGCGAACTTAGTCTTATTCCCTTCAGAGTAGTTACTCACACGGAACACATATTCTAACTTCTTAAACCATCTCGTCAGCCCAACTGGCCCTTCTGTTCCACTGAAATTGTGGGGCTTACAACTCTGAAATTCCTTGAAAGTACACCCATTCCTAATGTTCTGGTTAGCCGGTGGAGCTTGGGGGTTGGCATTCGCCATTGTTGCGGCTACTCGAGCAGCTATCATCTCCTCGATCTGTGCTGCTGTGGGCATTTCCCTTGGACCTCTTCCATTAGCCATCGATCTTCCAAAAAAAAGTTTCAACTTAAGTCAAAATCCATTAACCAACAACGTCACGGCATAAGGTAAACATCATGGAAGCAACACAATACACGTTAAATAAGCATGGCAAACAAGCAGCAGATAGCACAAAAGCCAACATGTAACAAAACGCCGTACAATAAATCAACAACAGTAATTCCATTCATAATAAGAAAATTGCATACAACAGCATAAGGTTCGTACAATACATAAAGGAAAAACAGGAAACTACTAACGGGATACATAAAGAAATCTAATACAACAGTCCTAGGGTGAGGGTGGGTAAATGATGTCCATCGGGTGGGTCATCTGGTCTTCGAGCTCAGTTAACCGAGCACGGAGGGCATGCACTTCTCTCGTCAGTTCCTCGATGGTGGGAGATGCTGACGGGGCAGGTGGTGCAGGTGGTGTAGATGATGCAGATGTAGTACTAGAAGTAGACGGCATTGAGCGGGCGACCTTACGTACAAATGGATCGGCAGGATAAGGTACAACCCGCATACGGGCTGTGACCCTAACCAACTATCCATGTGCGTTCACAAACGACTTACCTCCATTAACCCCTGGAATAACAGTACCATCGAAGCGGTACCGCTTCTTCGATGGGGTAGAGGGTGGCTGCACGGGCTCCTCCTCGGGGTCCTCCTCAGAATCCTCCTCGGGATCCTCTTCGTTGGTGTCATCGGATGATGATCCGTCCGAATCGTCTGAAGGTAGTGCAGGTACATCACGGGAGGGAGAAAGCGTCTGGCCGGTGGTCATAAGTCGATATCTGCTAGGTGTAATCGGCACGACACGTCCGTCAGCGGTGCGTCTAACCCAATGTCCACGCTCGTTACGGAAGGGACCATCTCCGTCTCCCCCAGGAATCACAGTACCACCGGAATGGTGCTGTGGCCCCAGGAGTCTAGGGCTGGGTGGTGCTGTAATCTCCTCGGGATCCTCGTCTCCGTCTGAGATTTCCATTAGGTCAAGCGCGTATCTACTATCTCCAGAAGACGAATCGCCAGAGTCGCTGGAGGGTAACGATGAGGCAACAACAATAGTACGCGAGGTAGCAGACGTATCTGAGTCGCTCTCGAAGTCAAAGGTTATGGGCGGCATGTCTGATATCTGAACAAGGAAAAATAACTTTTTCCATGTCAGTAAGACATATAGCAAGCACGTAATCAGGCACTACAGCATCCTAGCAGTACATAGCATGGCAATAATAACAGTATTAAACAGAAGTAGCATGTAATCAAAGGCAGATGGTAGCATGCAGAAGCGATAAAATAGCAGGAGCATACGGGAAGTTCACATAGCAATAAAGGTAAGCAGTAGCATGCAGTAGTAGTACGCAGTAACAAGTAAACAAGCAAGTTGTAGATTAGTCCTATTAGCGAATCCTACTTAGCTCGGTCAAGACTCACTACTGCAACCTAATTCCCTACAACCAATGCTCTGATACCAAATGTGACGCCCCGTACAAAACCATCATGCACGAATCGTCAACAACAGGTCCATTACACGGTATAATACTACATGTTGTTTTAAAATAAGTTTTGCATTCATGAAAGGACAACGTTTTACAAAAGATAACGTGACACAAAGGTCGTTACAAAGCCATTATTCAAAATAACATAAGTTGCGAATGCAAAATAAAAGTTCCATGATTGAGACATCTCTAAGTAATGCAGCGGAAGTCTAACACAGCGGTTCTGTAACAGCAAGTCTATAACACCAAGACAACAAGTCTAACAGCGGAAGCAACAACATCTAAGCACCTGAGAAATACACACTTAAAAGGTCAACACGAATGTTGGTGAGCTATAGTTTGTTTGTATTCAGTAATGTAATGTAGACCACGAGATTTCGTATTCAAAATGGTATGAAAAGTATATGCTTAACCGTGGGCACCCGGTAACTAACTTAACGTAATATTACCCCCTAAAAGTACACTTGGAGAGTGCGTCTGTTTATGAAGTATTAAACACCCGTTGAATGCTAGCGCGACTAGCCCGAGTGGGGATGTTAAACCCTATGGATCCATATCTAAGATTCGCGTTCACCGGTTCATAAACCAATGATTAAACGTTACCATGCTAAGGGGAATCTTTGTGCCGTTATATCACCCACACATATATAAAGTTTAAGTACTCGTGTCTAGTACGTAAAACATAAAAAGTGCATTTATTCTCAGTCCTAAAAATAGTTAAAGTAAAAAAGGGAAGCTATAACTCACAGTGAATGTGCGGTAAAAGTCGATATGAAAAGTATGCAGGTAGTAAGTCGGTCCGAAAGGTCGTCAACCTAAATCAAAGGTCACTAAGTCAGTATATTGTCCCTAAAAGTTTAAAAGTGAATAAATTAAGTCTTAAGTATCATCATCATCATCATCATCATCATCATTTGTAAAAGCTAAAGTAAGTTTTCAACAAGAATAGAGATCGAAGCAAAAGGCTGACTTCGGACAGCTGCTACGACCTCTATACAAACCGAAAAGATGTTTGGTCAGTGTACAAGGCTCCGTATATGAGTCCTCTAACCGCTGTCCAATTTTCAGATCCTAACTCGATGTCGTTTGACCGTGGCGACGGTTCAAGCGCGAGTAGGTCAGAATTTTCAGCACGTCGTTACAACGGCGTAGTGACTTTCGGAAGGCTATAAATCCTAAACCGTATATCAGATTTAGGCGAGTCCTAAATGAAAAGTCATCTACTCGAAATGAAATATCTGAAAATTAGTTTTTCAGAAGTCCTAGGAGTCTAATCAGACCATGAAAAACAGCAAACAGGTGCTCCGGTGGGTTTCTTGGTGCTTGATGCTCAGCACTGTTCTCATCCTTGATGCGTGTAAGCTTCAAGTGTACAACTCTTTGATGTTTTAGCATCACTTTGACCAAGTTTCAACCATCAACACACAACTAAGAGTAAAAGCTAACATTATACAAGTTTTAAACATCAAGGTTGCCTCTTTATTGCATAAACACAATAAAGCTTCAACCTTTGTCCTTTTTGACACAAGTTTATGCATCTTCATCATATGAGATGATGAAGACTTGATCTTTATCATCACAACAATCACAAAAAGGATCCAAGTAAGTGAGATCTACAATGATAACTTAGATCTCAAATATTAAGAAAACCCTAAGTTAGAAAGCTTGTGAAACAACCCAACCCGCATGCAACCCGGCAATTTTTTTTTTAAAACAATAAACCATTTACGTGCCATTCGAATGGTCACATGATGTAAACCGTTTCATACAACCCGTTTAAACACACAACAAGTTTTAATGTTTACAAATAGGCACAAAGGCCTTTAACCAAATGTAATTCAAGTTCGACCAATAAATGATAGTTTTTATCCAAACAACACTCGAGCATGGTTTGGGGCTAAACTACCCAAAACACTAGGTCGACTTCCAAAAGCTTCAACTAGCAATCAACATGAGAATATCTAATCCCCGACAACCCCTTTTCCCTTCTCCATAATCGCACCTAAAAATGTAAACAACGAGAGGGGTAAGCAAAACGCTTAGTGAATGCAATAATTATACACGTACATATATAACCTACTTACATACAATCACTTGCACAAATACCTCATACACGCTAGCATTTTAAATTAGCATACCACCTCAAAGTACAACGCTAAATCCCCGATACCACGAGCTAGCACAAATAATAGCATATAACACGAACAATATAATTATGCTATACTACAACACATAACCATGGTTAACCAATCGTACAAGGGAATGGTGCTCGCGAAAGACCATCGGTGTTCATAACATCCGTTAGTGTACTTAACACTTCGTATCACTAAACCCTCGGGTGGCATCTTAACACTTCGATACTTCACCCCGAGTGGCATCTTAACACTTCGATGCTTCACCCGTCATGTTCCTTAGAGTGGCATCTTAACACTTCGATACTTCACTTCGAGTGGCATCTTAACACTTCGATGCTTCACTCCGGGTGGCGTCTTAACACTTTGACACTTCACCCCGGGTGGCGTCTTAACACATCGACACTTCACCCGTCATGTTACTTAGAGTGGTGTCTTAGCACATCGACACTTCACTCATTACGTGAAACGTGGTGTCTTAGCACGTCGACCCTTCACATCTCACGCTACACAAATAAATACATTATATACCTACGCATATAATTATTCCACTCACCTTATCACGCCGGTGGTGATTAAACACTTCCGTAAGCTTCAAGCGAAGTACCTAATACATTAAGTACCCAAATCAACATACAACTAGTGGAACTAACCACCAACACTTAACTCTTGAGCATTTAATGACCCAAATGCATTAAATGACCCATTTACACCAAAACTGCCCATTTAAGGCCAAGAATAATCATTAATCCCTAAAAGCTAGTGATTAAAGTCTACTAACACCAACTAACACAAACTTAGGGTATTTCATACCCATCTCACCCAATTAGGTCAACCATCACCCATTTAACCCATTTTACCACTTAGGCTTACAAATTTGGTCAAACTTGAACCCATTAACAACCTTTCACTAATTCACAAGTGTACTAGTGTTTTAACAACAAAATTAACACTTACAAACACCAAATTCATAAGACCAAACCCTAGATTACAAAACCTTAGGGTTTCCTTACATCAATTTAACCCAAAATCACCCATTTAACCCCCAAATGGGTCTTACAAGTCTTAAATGTCAAAACCCTAGCCATAAATCAAATTAAACTCAATACACGGAGTTAAGACTTACCAACACTATCTACTCGTAGCTAGAGACATAGGGAGCAACTTTAAAACTTGGACTCGGGTGAGATTTGGTCTCCTTCTTCTCCAAGTGAGCTCTCTCTCACTAGAACCCTAACTCTCTTTCTAAAATTGAATGTGATGAAGTTGAAAGAGTGTTTAATGTGTTAGGATAAGCTTGAATCAGCTTTTAAGTCTCTAAAATCGGCCACAAGTGAAAAGACCAATACACCCCCAAAAGTTGCCAATTAATTCGGGTCAAAAATGTCAAACAGCGACATTTGTCACGTTTCGCGACATCAGGTCCGTTTCGCGACACCCACACGCGACATACATATACCAAACGTAATACGGAAGTCTAACATCAGGAATTGTCTCGTTTCAACACCAACCATCGCGTATCGCGACATGCCCACTCGCGATATACCATGCTCAGACACGACAGATTAACAGTAAGGTTTAAACTCAATTTTCTAACACTTAAACTACATACAATCGATCATGGTTGCAATATTAAACATATACGAGATTAATTATTCGCCTTAAATCATATACGGGGAAAACGGGGTGTTACAACTCTCCCATACTTAAATTGGATCACGTCCTCATGATCCGCATCAACACTAGAAGTTAAGCACTTCTTCCTCGAACATTTTCGTCTCCAACGCAGAGTCACACACACGTAGTAATCACGCATCCGAATTCTCGCTTCGGACACTAACGCATTATATTACAACAACCGTACCTCACACTTCCATTCGACCAAAAATTTCCACCACTCACTCGGAAGTACATCGTGAAAATTTCATAACATTCTTCGAATGGCCTTATTATTCCATCATTTTCAACGATATCGGGTAATCAACCCACGAAACACAACGACCGCAACCATTTTCTCCTACGCCGAGTATCCAAACTCGTACCATACACTTCACAATCGTCCTAAAAGTAGGACAATTCACGACAATCATCATCGTCGCGCCTTTCAATCGTGGTGTATTCGGGAATCATCCCGACGCTTTACGAAAATCAGTCGTATCCACCATTCGGGAACTTCACCATTCCAGCTCATGCCACAAAAATACCTTCATAATTTATTCCAAAGTCCAACTTGGGACCTCCCCGAAGACCATCGAAGTCTTCCTTTCCTAATTAAGCGACACCCGTTCGTCCATCACGTCTACTAGATTGGGATTATTCCGAAATCTTCGGTACTTACTTCCCCACTTCGGATTCTAATCCCGTACACTCACCGCCAAAGAGATAACATTTTGCAAAATCCTAACATTACACAAACCCACATGACCGCTCTCGACGTTGGTCATACTCAACAAATTCTTCGCAGACCTATAACAAGGTATTCGAACCTCGATCCTTCAAATCGGTCAACGCTAACGCCCGCTAAACACCGCAGTAAACCACAGTTGTATCTTCGGGCTCCTCACCGACACTCAAATACAAAGTAATCACAACATTAGAGTGAAGCATTTCACTAGTAGGTATAAGGAGGCACCTGACGCAGTGTTATGCAACTCCCATTACTATTACCAAGTCTCAAGAGCTCGACCCTTACGGGGTCTACTCTCAGTGTCACTCGTCTTCTGACTACATGAAGTCACGCAATTTCCAAGGACTTTACGGCTTAGTGTCCATAACCTTCTAGCGACACCTGCTAGTCTCAATTCATCTAGGTCGCACCACTAGCCTAGAAATCTTTCAACTCATCACTTAAGAAGATGCTTGGAACACCAAGGCTTATACTCTTCCAACTTCGTCATAAACATCATCACGGTTACCTTCTCACATAAATTCTATGAACACTCGCTACACGTACCGCATCAACCGTAATCGTGGTTACCGAAAATGCCTCTCGAATGGCATACCACGCATACAAAACGAAAATCTTAGAAGAAAAAAGTGGTCGTCAAGAGCGTACCACACTCGCCACATCGTATCCAAGCCAACGAAATTGATCCACCAATTAACATATATATACCTCCTAGCTTGTTAATATCGTCAAACTTACAACTACACTCCGGTTACGCCTTAATTGGTTTCATTATAATGCTCAACACAATTGACAAATCCTACGGGTCTCACTCGAACGAGTTTAACGACCCAAAAACCACAACGTAAAAAGCCTAGACAACCAAAGACTCAGCAACATAGTCAAGACATAACACATCGACCTATAGCCCACAAATTCTCGTGAATTTATTTCAAACTATAAAAACCGTCGATCACTGTCACCCGTTGGCGTCAATTAAGCATCGACCTAACATCGACATAACTCGTACCTCGTATATCAAAGATGTCGCTACCCGCATGGTAGACTTTCCAACCAGTGGGTTCACTCGACCCATTGTACCTGAATTTGTCCGACCGACACTACACCTATGTTTATCCATTGGAAAGAGAGTGAACAATGTTAACTTAACAATTGCGTTACTCGCATCTTCGCCATCAAACACCGTCCTTGACTTGTTCGACCGGCAAGTCCGTGTCCGCATTCTCGACGATCTTGCACAACCATCTCGCTAAAGGGAGATGAAATTTACCAGTCTAGTACCTCACGATTCATACGTCACATCACCTTGTTTCATTCATCCCGTGCTACCAGTCTTACGGCTAAATGACTTCGATTATAACCGACCTATGAACCTTACGGTCCTTCAACTTTCGATACTATAACGAACATGCGTTATCAACCCAACACTAAAGCCCATTTGTATAGGTTGGTAAAACCAACCCTTCACTCAATGCTAAGGAATGCTTAAAAAGATTAAGTCTTACGCCCTTCGCCCGTCCAACCAATCGTCAATGTAGGGTAATTCCATTAGGAATGCTACCCATAATAATACTATGTATTAACACAATGCACCCGACCCATGTCACACTATCACGAGTCAATGACTCAAGCATCACCCCGGTGCACCGTCATCGAACTCACTAACAAATCATATCATCACCGAGCTCACTAACCCCGGACCCTTATGGGTACTAATTACATACACGTTCACTCGAGACTAGTTAGGTCTCAAAACGAGAATTAAATCTTCTAACACATACCTGAATCCATCGATACTCAACAAATAATCATAAGGCATATTTGTATCAAAACGAAAGTACCTGAAGCAGCATCGTTGGACTTCCGTGCTTCACTATCCATCGAATACTCGCGCTCTAACCTCTTGACCCGATCAACAAACGATTCGGAACACTTCGACCTTTTGTGTCCCTCCTTCTGGCAATTAAAGCACCTGATCGTGCTTAAAGGTACACCCGTACAATCCTGCGCCATATGACCTTGTTGTAGACAATTATAACTCGTAGGCATGAAACCTCCCGACTTTCTAGTCTGTTTAGAAACCCAATCGGGACACTCTGACTTTCGATGACCTTCATTTCGACAATAAAAACATGTAGTCTTGCCCGAAGAACATTCACGAGACTTATGTCCCTCATGTCCACAATTGTAACATTTAGACATACTGGAGCTTGACACTCCCTTCCTCATGCTACTTGTGCTCCTAATTACACCTTTACCTTGATCCTAAAATAACTCAGGACACTCCGACCTTCGGTGTCCATCCTTTCGACACTCAAAACATATGTCGCTTTTAGGAGGTGCAATTGTGCAATCACGCGACAAATGACCTTTTTGTGCGCAATTATAGCACGTAGGTCCATAACCTCCCTTATTCCTCTTTTTCACATTTTCAACACCCTCGGGCGTACTTCTCGCCCTCTTACTAGGAGCACCTTGTGACTCAAACTTCCCCTTACCCGAAAAGCGATCGAATGTTTTCGGAGAATGCGATTCAAAGCTCACTAATACTCCTTCACCGCCACCAACTAGAGGTTTGGGAAACCACTTATCAAACTCTTCCCTTACGACCTTAGTCACTTGGTCTCGGACCATCTCGGTTATTAGGCCCTCGAATGACTCTCGGACAACTTGTTTAACCCTGTCGGTGAAAATCGAGATATAGTGTTCGAACTCGGCCTCAATCCTTAACGTTATTTCATCCTTCCCTTCTTGAGTAGGCCTGTCCGTTCCATATTCATCTTCCGTCTTCATTCTAAGGAATGCAAAAACGATTAAACCACGAACGCATATAAACTCACTCGCACCACAATGCCCCATCTTGCTCAACAATCGTCGTACATCGCTCGTTTAGTACGATTTGAACCCATAACAATGGTAGCTAGTCATTGTTACGCGAGCACGCCACGTTAACTTACTAGTACAACATCTATCTCACTTGATGATTACAAACACAACACAAAATAATTAGCACATGGTTAGTCCACCTAAACCTAGGCACCAACCAAACCCGGTTCGACCCGTCTCCTACAAGTCCCGCATAAAACGCGTACACAATAAAGTCTAAGTGTAGACACTTATCTCAAGTCGCCTAAATCCCTTAGACCATGCTCTGATACCACTTGAAACAACCCAACCCGCATGCAACCCGACAAATATATTTTTTTTAAATAATAAACCATTTACGCGCTATTCGAATGGTTACATGATGTAAATCGTTTCATACAACCCGTTTAAACATACAACAAGTTTTAATGTTTACAAATAGGCACAAAGGCCTTTAACCAAATGTAATTCAAGTTCGACCCATAAATGATAATTTTAATCCAAACAACACTCGAGCATGGTTTGGGGCTAAACTACCCAAAACACTAGGTCGACTTCCAAAAGCTTCAACTAGCAATCAACATGGGAATATCTAATCCCCGGCAACCCCTTTTCCCTTCTCCATAATCGCACCTAAAAATGTAAACAACGAGAGGGGTAAGCAAAACGCTTAGTGAATGCAATAATTATACACGTACATATATAACCTACTTACATGCAATCACTTACACAAATACCTCATACACACTATCATTTTAAATTAGCATACCACCTCAAAGTACAACGCTAAATCCCCGATACCACGAGCTAGCACAAACAATAGCATATAACACGAGCAATATAATTATGCTATACTACAACACATAACCATGGTTAACCACTCGTACAAGGGAATGGTGCTCGCGAAAGACCATCGGTGTTCATAACATCCGTTAGTGTACTTAACACTTCGTATCACTAAACCCTCGAGTGGCATCTTAACACTTCGATACTTCACCCCGAGTGGCATCTTAACACTTCGATGCTTCACCCGTCATGTTCCTTAGAGTGGCATCTTAACACTTCGATACTTCACTTCGAGTGGCATCTTAACACTTCGACTATTCACTCCGGGTGGCGTCTTAACACTTCGACACTTCACCCTGGGTGGCGTCTTAACAAATCGACACTTCACCCGTCATGTTACTTAGAGTGGTGTCTTAGCACATCGACACTTCACTCATTACGTGAAACGTGGTGTCTTAGCACATCGACCCTTCACATCTCACGCTACACAAATAAATACATTATATACCAACGCATATAATTATTCCACTCACCTTATCACGCCGGTGGTGATTAAACACTTCCGTAAGCTTCAAGCGAAGTACCTAATACATTAAGTACCCAAATCAACATACAACTAGTGGAACTAACCACCAACACTTAACTCTTGAGCATTTAATGACCCAAATGCATTAAATGACCCATTTACACCAAAACCGCCCATTTAAGGCCAAGACTCGTCATTAATCACTAAAAGCTAGTGATTAAAGTCTACTAACACCAACTAACACAAACTTAGGGTATGTCATACCCATCTCCCCCAATTAGGTCAACCATCACCCATTTAACCCATTTTACCACTTAGGCTTACAAATTTGGTCAAACTTGAACCCATTAACAACCTTTCACTAATTCACAAGTATACTAGTGTTTTAACAACAAAATTAACACTTACAAACACCAAATTCATAAGACCAAACCCTAGATTACAAAACCTTAGGGTTTCCTTACATCAAATTAACCTAAAATCACCAATTTAACCCCCAAATGGGTCTTACAAGTCTTAAATGACAAAACCCTAGCCATAAATCAAATTAAACTCAATACACGGAGTTAAGACTTACCAACACTATCAACTCGTCGCTAGAGACGTAGGGAGCAACTTTAAAACTTGGACTCGGGTGAGATTTGGTCTCCTTCTTCTCCAAGTGAGCTCTCTCTCACTAGAACCCTAACTCTCTCTCTAAAATTGAATGTGATGAAGTTGAAAGAGTGTTTAATGTGTTAGGATAATCTTGAATCAGCTTTTAAGTCTCCAAAACCGGCTACAAGTGAAAAGACCAATACACCCCCAAAAGATGCCAATTAATTCGTGTCAAAAATGTCAAATAATGACATTTGTCGCATTTCGCGACATCAGGTCGCGTTTCGCGACACCCACACGCGACAAACATATACCAAACGTGATAATGTGGACAGAATGGGGTTTCAGGAATTGTCGCGTTTCAACACTAACCATCGCGTATCGCGACATGCCCACTCCCGATATACCATGCTCAGACGCGACAGATTAACAGTAAGGTTCTTAAACTCAATTTTCTAACACTTAAACTACATACAATCGATCATGGTTGCAATATTAAATATATACGAGTTTAATTACGCACCTTAAATCATATACGGGGAAAACGGGGTGTTACAGCTTGGATCTTTACAAGATTAATGAGACCATAAGCTAGAAAGCTAAGATCTAGTAAATGTAATGAGACCATAAGCTAAAAAGCAAAGATCTTTAACAAAATAATGAAACCCTAAGCTAGAAAGCTTGGATCTTTAATGTTCTTGAAGATCCTTAAAGTAAAAGGCTAGATCTTCAAGTTACATGAAGATCATAAACACAAGTTTTGATCTTTTTAACAAAATAAAGGGATCATAAGCTAGAAAACTTAGATCCAACAAGATAATGATGATTCAAAGCTAGAAAGCTTGAATCTTCCTTGTTCCTGAAGGATTCAAATCAAAGTTTGAATCTTCAAGATATAACAAGATCAAGAAGCTAAAAAGCTTGATCCTATAGTGATGATGATGATGATGTCGAAAATGAGAAGAGAAGAAGAAGAAGAAGAAAATTTAAAACTTACACTTTTTAGAGTGAGAAAGACTAGAGAGAATTAGAGAGTAAGTGTGTGTAAAATGTGAATGAGATTAAGTGTGAAATGGGTGAGGTTTGCTTGATATTTATAGTGGTGAAAGGGGATGATGGCCGTGGGGTTTCAAGGGGACAAGGGGGACACCTTTTTGCTTTTTGCTTAGTGGTGGTCTAAAGGTGGTGCTTATTGTTAGGATCCCATGCAACATTTGTGATTATGGTTAACAAAAATGCTAGTATGTTCCCTCTTATAAATGGGTTTTTGTCTTACATTTATATGGGTCATAAACTTATTAAAATTGGGCTAATTAAATAGTCCATTAGCTAGAGTAGGGTGGGCTAAAGTCCAATAAGGTAGAAAGTCCAACAAGACTAACTAGTGAGCATAAGTAAATTACTAAGCGTAATTAAGCAACCAATAACTCAACTAATTGTCATTAGAAAATAACAATTAGTATTACGTAGTCGTAATATTCCAATTGCGGCAAAAGTTAAATGTGTACCAAAACATATAGCTCGTTGACACTAACGGTCGTAAAAGCATTCGAGGATCAAGTTAAGTAACTAAGTACTTAATGGCACATTGTATGGTATGAACGAAAGTAATTAATCATGAAATAAGATCCCAGAATATAAACCAACACAGTACGCACAAATACGCAGTTTCGCAGAAAATAACAAGCACAAAAGTAAGTCGAAAAAGTCGGGTCGTTACAACTATGTTTATCAATAATTTTACACGTTGTTCATTTGTGCGGTCCTCACGAGATTTATGGACAAATGAAAGTAATAAAGTTTTTCTGTCACTTATGCGATTTATAAAATCATATATGTATGTATATAATTAAGTTAATAAATTTAACTTTACTTATTTCGGTTAGGTTATACCTTCAAATTATTTAAAAATCGCTCCTTTATTGAGTTATTTAACTTAAGTCAAATAGTTTTGTGCAAAATGGTACACGTTGTACACACTCCTAAATTTACTAAGAACTTCGTTCCGTTTATGTTGTCACATCAAACGTTTAAAGGTTTTTCAAAACTTCCTTGGTTGATTTTATTAAAGGTTTTCGTATTAGTCTACACCATGTATGGATCACACTTCTTCTCTTCCTCCATTTAGGGATAAAGGTTACGATTAAGATCTTTGTTAAAAACTCTTGAGCCACTTTGGATGTCAGTTTTATAAAATTTGTTAGGAGGTCTTTGCGCTCATAAAATGTTCCTTTTAAGGTTAGACATGGCAAAATTGCGGGCCAATAAATCAGTTTTCTGAGGTACGCTCAGTGGTCACCCCATTGTAGGAAAGGCACTAGGTGGGTTTCTACTCTCAATATTTCAGGGCTAATCGCAACCCCCTCGTAAACATCATCTCTATGAATCAGTATGTTGAGGTACAAGAAATCATTTTTTAGATTCTTTTCACTTAGAGTAAACCATTCTTTATGACTAAGGGTTCACGTATCTTTTCATCCGCGCATCCCCTTAAGTATAAGGATAAATTCAGAACAAACTGCTCGAAGAGTTCACTCTCGTTCAAATATCACACCTTTCATGCGATTCTTTTTCGGAAATGTAATATAAAATACTTTAAGAATCTATGAATCTTGTTATCCTCTTGGAAGGGACTGCTTAAAACGTCTATAGCACAGATGTGGTTACTCGACATATTCCTTCCTTCGTTGGTTACAACTATATGTTGTTCTAGTCAATGTTAACCATAACTTCAATATGTAACTGAAAGGATAAAGTTACATTATGGAACTGTGCTTTCATTCCATCCAAGGATAAGTTCACATGTAGTATGTTGTGATCGCCATGTTTTCCATTCTATCTGTCAGCTTTGTATTGCGACATAAGCGCTCAATGTTTTAGATGACTTTGGTAACACTATGATGCATTTCATGCATCCAGCTTACTTAAGATGCCTGTAAGGCGAAAAACATCATCTTTCCTTTTGTGGGTATATATTCAGATGACATATTCATATTAGTGACAAACAAAATCAATTTGTTAATCTCTTAGGACAAGAGACTTAATTAATGGCATATACATATTCTTACTTTTATGCGCCCAAGTACCTTTCAAGGTAAATCGCTCACCTCTGAGCCCACGAGTCTCTCAGAACTTTGATACGCTTCTTCTTCTTCAAATTCGGTACCGTTGTTAGTCACTCCTCAAAATTTCGGGACGAAATTTTCTTTAACAGGTGGGTAATGTAACGACCCGACTTTTTCGACTTATATTTGTGTGCTCTAAACTTTCACGAAACTACGTATTTGTGCGTACTGAGCTAATTTATGCTCTGGGATCTTATTTCATGTTGATTACTTTCGTTTATATTTTAAAACGTGTTATTAAGTACGTAGTTACTTAACTTGATCCCCGAATGCTTTAATGACCGTTAGTGTCACTTGACGTTTTGAACGAGCTATGTACTGTGTACACGTTAAACTTTGGTCATAGTTGGAATATTATAACTACGTAATACTAATTGTTATTTTCTAATAACAATTACTTGGGATATTGGATGCTTAATTACGCTTAGTAATTTACTATGCACACTAGTTAGTCTTGTTGGACTTTCTAACTTGTTGGACTTTAGCCCACCCTACTCTAGCTAATGGACCATTTAATTAGCCCAATTTTAAATGGATTATGATCCGTTAATAAGTAAGACAAAAACCCATTAATATGAGCCAACATACTAGCATTTTTGTTAACCATTACCATACATGTTGCATGGGATCCCAACAATAAGCACCACCTTTAGACCACCACCATACAAAAGCAAAAAGGCGTCCCCTTATCCCCCCCCCAATTGGCCGTCGGTTTTGGAGACCACCACCACCACCACACTATAAATACCAAGCTCATTTCTCCCATTTCACACTTGATCTCATTTACATTTTACACACACTTGCTCTCTAATTCTCTCTCTAGTCTTTCTCACACTAAAAATTGTAAGTTTAAATTTTCTTCTTCTTCTTCTCTTCTTCTACACGACATCATCATCATCATTAAAGGATCAAGCTTTTTAGCTTCTTGATCTTGTTATATCTTGAAGATTCAAACTTTGATTTGAATCCTTCAAGAACATGAAAGATTCAAGCTTTCTAGCTTTGAATCTTCATTACTTTGTTGGATCTAAGTTTTCTAGCTTATGATCCCTTTATTTTGTTAAAAAGATCAAAACTTGTATTTATAATCTTCATGAAACTTGAAGATCTAGCCTTTTGCTTTAAGGATCTTCAAGAACATTAAAGATCCAAGCTTTCTAGCTTAGGGTTTCATTATTTTGTTAAAGATATTAGCTTTTTAGCTTATGGTCTCATTACTTTTACTAGATCTTAGCTTTCTAGCTTATGGTCTCATTAATTTTGTAAAGATCCAAGCTTTCTAGCTTAGGGTTTCTTAATACTTGAAGATCTAAGCTATTATTGTAGATCTCACTTACTTGGAACCTTTTTATGATTTTTATGGTTATAAAAATCAAGTTTTCATCATCTCATATGATGAAGATGCATAAACTTGTGTCAAAAGGACAAAGGTTGAAGTTTTATTGTGTTTATGCAATAAAGAGACAATCTTGATGTTCAAAACTTGTAGAATGTTAGTTTTTACTCTTAATTGTGTGTTGATGATTGAAACTTGGTCAAAGTGATGCTAAAATATCAAAGAGTTGTATACTTGAAGCTTACACACATCAAGGATGAGAACCGTGATGAGCATCAAGCACCAAGAAACCCACCGGAGCACTTGTTTGCTATTTTTCGGGGTCTGATCAGACTCCTGGGACTTCTGGAAAATTGATTTTCAGATATTTCGGTTCGATTAGATGACTTTTCATTCAAGACTCGCCTAAATCTGATATACGGTTTAGGATTTATAGCCTTTCGAAAATCACTACGCCTTTGTAACGACGTGCTGAAAATTCTGACCTGCTCGTTCTTGAACCGTCGCCACGGTCAAACGACATTGAGTTAGGATCTGAAAATTGGATAGGGGTACAAGGACTCACATACGGAGCCTTGGCCACTAACCACGCATCTTTTCGGTTTGTATAGAGGTCGTAGCAGCTGTCTGAAGTCAGCTTTTGTTTCGATCTCTATTCTTGTTGAAAACTTACTTTATCTTTTACGAATGATGATGATGGTGATGATACTTAAGACTTAATTTATACACTTTTAAACTTTTGGGGACAATTTACTGACTTAGTAACCTTTGACTTAGGTTTAGGACCTTTCATACCGACTTACGACTTGACTACGTTTCATAGCGACTTTTACCGAACATTCACTGTGAGTTATAGCTCCCTTTCTACTTTACTATTTTTGGAACTGAGAATACATGCGCTTTTTATGTTTTACATACTAGACACGAGTACTTAAACTTTATATATGTGTGGGTGACATAACGGCACAAAGATTCCCCTTAGCTTGGTAACGTTTAACTATTGGTTTATGAACCGGTAGACGCGAATCTTAGATATGGATCCATAGAGTTTGACATCCCCACTCGGTCTAGTCGCGCTAGCATTTAACGGGTGTTTAATACTTCGAGAACATACGCACTCGCCAAGTGCACTTTTAGGGGGTGATATATTATTTTACGTTAAGTTAGTTACCGAGTGCCCACGGATAAGCATATACTTTATCATACGGATTTGAGATACTGTTTGAATACGAAATCTCGTGGTCTACATTACATTGCTGATTACAAACAAACTATAGCTCATCAACATTCGTGTTGACTTTTTAAGCATGTATTTCTCAGGTTCTTAGACGTTGTTGCTTCCGCTGTTAGACTTGCTGTTATAGTCTTGGTGCTATAGACTTGCTGTTACAGACTCGTTGTGTTAGACTTCTGCTGCATTACTTAGAGATGTCTCAATCATGGAACTTTTACTTTGCATTCACATCTTATGTTACATTTGAACAATGGCTTTGTAATGACCTTTGGGTCACGTACTTATGTTAATGCTTTCTATTCATAGAAGCACGTTATCTTTGTAAAACATTTGACGTTGGTAAAGACGTCACCTTTTCATGAATGCAAAACTTGTTTTAAAACAGCATGTAGTATTGTACCATGTAATGGACCTGTTGTTGATGATCTGTACACGTTGATTTTGTACGGGGCATCACAGAAACCCCTAGCCACCGCGAATAACTCCGCAAACGACTTCGCTTGACTCTGGCCAATTTTATTTTGCAAGTCATCATTCAGAGTTCGATAGAAATCTTCCATCAACATACGATCATTCCCAAAATACTCCGGGCAAAAACGAGCCTTCACCATAAAGGTCGTCTTGAGAGTATTCAAGTCTATAGATCCTTGTCGCAAATTTCGTAACTCATCACGCAATTTCGCCAAATCAGCTTGCGTCCGGAACTCCTCGAAGAATTCCTTCTTAAATTCGTCCCACGATAACCCCATAAATGCTTCACCACCAACAATATCAATCTTACCATCCAACCAATCCTTCGCCCTACCCCGCAACAAACTAGTAGCGAGTCTTGTCCTCTTCTTGGGAGGGCATTCAATAGTGCGAAAACACCCTTCGACATTCGAGATCCAAGTTGTGCTTACCAAAGGATCCGGTTTCCCGTCATACATCGGGGGTTTAGTCCTCATGAAGCTCTTAAGACAACGCTCCATTTCACTACTACTCCGAAATTCGGAATACTTCCTATCCATTACTTCTCGAAACACACCCATTTGCTCCGCCACGGCGGCCGCAACTCTAGTGTTAAACCCATCGTCATTTGTCTCGATCTCGTTTCGCGTCGTCATTCTAAAGAATGCAAAACGATTAGTCCACGAACGTATAAATCCACACGCACAACACCGCCCCATCTTGCTAAACACTCGTTGTACATCACTTGTTAGACACGATTTGCACCCGTAATAAGGTTTGCAAGTCCTTATTACGCACACACGCCGTATCAACTCGTTAGTACAACGACCGCCTCGCTCGATGAAATAAACCAACACAACGAAAAATTCTACGCGATATAAACACACGCAAGAATTACATCACAACACAAGCCACAATTCTAGTTAGTTCACCTACACGCTAAGGCACTAACCAAGTTCCCATTCCGACCCGCTCACCAACAAGTCCCTCAACAAATAAGCACACACAAATGTCTAAGTCTAGGCACATATCTCAAGTCGCCTAAATCCCTTAGACCATGCTCTGATACCACTTGTAACGACCCAACCCGTCGTTTTTCGGTCCATAAAATTTTTTCCCTTAAATTACATCAATATTATTAACATTTAGGTCCCATTTACATTTTTGAAACGATTCCCTTAAAATAATAAGTTTAGACAACTTTAAAACGTTTAATACATAAGTTTAAATATCCAAACGGGCATACATGACCCGACTATTTTAATACCCAACAAGAACGAGCATGGTGATTGGGGATACGCTACCCAATCCTAATCGAGTCCAAAAGCACGCCTTCTAAAGCAACTACGCAAGTCTACTAGTCCCCACGCTTACCCGAGCCACCAACGCGCGAACCTATAAAAATATCAGCAACGAGAGGGTAAGCTAACGCTTAGTGAGTGAGAATATACTACATACATATATATGCATAAAATGGACACGCCACACAATAATAATCAAATAGCACATACCAGAGTCCATGCATAAAGGCAAGCTAACCTAAGCATACAGTACGATCGCTATACACAAGCTAAAATATCAACAATGAAAGTACACCAACGACGATACGTACCACGCCAATAAGCTACACCCGGAGGGTTAGCTACAACACAACAATACAACAATATCCAAAAGTATAGTAAAGCATAAAACCGCCCAAGGTTAACCCCTTACCCAATACCAAATGAAGATTGGTCGAGCTACACGAGCCTTAATAAATTCGCATCCACACGAGACTACTATCTTCAATAACACAACAACATCGAGGTTGGCCGAACTACCCGAGCCTTAGTAAATCCACATCCACACAAGATCACTACCTCAATAAGATGACCGAAACTACACGCGTCATCGTGAATCCGCATCCACACGTGATCCACTTCCCAAATCAAAACCCACGGTCCCGGGATTTATAAATCTACATCATCGGGGTTATCCAATCACAACTCAATATCAACCCTTCGCCATTGGGGTTATATAATCCACATCACAAGCACATGTGATAACGTACACACAAAGTGTGCACCTCGCCAAAGGTGGTCAACCAAAATGTACAACCATGCCAATTAGACCTATACACAAGTCTATCATATCCACATATATGTGAAGTGAGCTCTATAACCGAGAACCACTTCACCCGACCCGCACCCATCCTACACATACATATGCACATAGGATATTAACATTCACCTTGTCGTCTTGATGAATGCAACCGAACAAATCCGCAACACGTCAATGGAACGTACCTATTCCATTATCACAATACAAACCACAATTAGGATGGACTTACAAACCAACCCAATTGACACTTAGTGCAAATTCGACCCAAAAGCGCTTCCAAGCACAAACCGCGTTCAAACTAACCACTAATCACTAACACAAGTGAAAATGGTCCTAATACACCGATTAAATCCGATCATAGGTGTTAAACACATATCTTGCCCAAAATGACACTTAAACCCTAATTTTAACCCATTTCAAAATTAGTCAGCCAAATACACCCAAAATGGTTTCAACACTTCCACAATCACTAAACCTAGCGATTAAACCCTATTTGAAGTCCTAATCATGGCCAAATCAGTTTCCAACCCAAAACCCGCCTTCATCACTTATAAACCCGTATCTTGGTGTTAACCTTCCATTAACAACTAATGGGGTTTCATTATGAACTCACAATCAAAAACCCCTAAAATATGAACACGAACTCAAAAACGAATTTCGGAGTTAGAGCTTACCACTAGTATCACCTTGTAGCTAAAAACGAGGAGAACAAAGTTGCCTCTTACGCTTTCGATCGAATCCCGCTTCCTCCTTTCCAAAATCCCACTTGAATGATTTGAAGTATTTAAGTTTTGAGAGAGAATGAAGAAGAAAAGGAAAAGGAAATAAAGAAAATGAAATGAGTAGATGAGATTTAAGATCCCAAATCTGGCACAACGTGAAATGACCGAAATGCCCCTAAAAACCCTTAAAACTACGAAATTCGGAACCAGTCCCCCAGATTTGCCGCGCTGCGGCTCTCTTTCCTTGCGCCGTGACCTTAGTCATGGTCTGGTGTCTTGTTTGCGTGCCTCCTGTTCCTGATTCTAGTTAAATGCCGCGCCGCGACTCCCACTGTCGCGTCGCTACCTTATGTGGGTTTTTGTCCATTTTTTGTGTACTTGAACTCCAACACACAAACGCGTCTCGAACCCTTCACACACTAGACGTACATACACGATACACCTATATATATTCTTTTCATATATATATATATATATATATATATATATATATATATATATATATATATATATATATATATATATATATATATATATATATATATATATTCATTACACGTCGTACGAACAAACGAGTCTTACAATGAGTTTAATCAATGATAAAATTGTTGGAACAAGTGCTCATTCCAACATGGAAGGTAACTTTCTTAACAACAATGAGTTTTTTTTAATGCACATCTAAATATATTTTTTCATCCAAACTCATCTAAGAATTCTGAAAGTATAAATCTGGGTTGGATCATTGATTCTGGAGCAACACAACATATGACAGTGTCAACAAAAAACTTATTTAATGTTGTTAATGTTACTAATCTTGGTTTAACTGTTATCCCAATGGTACTTTTTCTAAAGTTATTGCTATTGAAAATCTTAAGTTGACAAATAAAATTGTTTTATATGATATTCTTGTTATTCCTGAGTATTGTGCAAGTTTGTTGTCTGTTTTTAAAATGTCTATGGATAATAAATTGTCTGTTAGTTTTGATGAGAATTTGTGTTATGTTCAGGATTTCATTCCTGTGAGGAGTCAAAGGATTGGTAGACAGTTTGGTGGTTTGTATATGTTTGATGATAAATCTATGATTAATGGTAATTGTTTGAATAGTTCTGTGTATATGTCTAATAGTTTATGGCATTGTAGACTTGGTCACCCTGCTTACCCTGTGCTTAAGATTATTAAGCAAAGAGTTGGTAGTGATGATTCTGTTGATGTTGGTATATGTGATATTTGTCATAGGGCTAAGCAATTAAGGGAACCTTTTCTCTTGAGTGATCATAAATCCAAAGAATTGGGTTATCTATTTCATTTGGATTTATAGGGGCCTTATGAGGTTACTAGTAGGAAAGGTTTTAAGTATTTTCTTACTACTGTTGATGATTATCGCAGGGCTGTATGGGTATATCTTCTAAAAACAAAAGAAGAGGTTTTTCTAATATTGAATTGTTTGTTAACCTAATTAAAAATCAGTTTCACAAAACCATTAAAATCATTAGAACTGACAATGGTACTGAATTTATCAATAATAGGTTAAGTGTTTTTTGTAGTCAAAATGGTATTATTCATCAAACTACTTGTGTTTATACTCCTCAGCAAAATGGTATAGTAGAAAGAAAGCATAGACATTTGTTAAATGTTGCTAGGTCTTTAATGTTTCAAAGTGGTATTCCTCTTAATATGTAGCCTGAGTGTATTTTAACTTCTACATATCTCATCAACAGGTTACCTTCATCAGTGTTGTATGACAGTTCTCCTTTTAAAATGGTTTTTGGTTTTGAACCAAATCTTTCTCACCTAAGGGTGTTTGGATGCATGTGCTTTTCCACTGTCTTAAATGAGTCAGATAAGTTTAAAAGTAGGTCTGAAAAATGTGTTTTTATTGGTTATTCTTATGTAAAAAAGGGTTATAAATTATTTAGTCTTGATAGAAAAGTTATTTTATTTTCAAGAGATGTCAAGTTTTATGAAAATGTTTTTTCTTTTAAATCTTCTATGTCTGATAATCAAAATGTTGAAAATTCTTTTAATCATCTTAATTTCTTTGAGTCTGGTCTTGAAACTTGCATCCTTTCATCAAGTCCCAATGGTGAAGGTGGGAAAAATGGTGATAATAATGAGAATGATGGTAGTGGCATTGATCCTGTAGACATCAATGATGATTCTTCATCATCTGGGACTCAGGATACCACTACAACTTTTCATGATCATGAACAACCACCTGAGGGCAATAGTATTTCAGAAAATTCTAGTCAAAACACTGGTAATATGGAGACTGACACTGTTGTTAAAGGTAACCTTGATACAATTGTTAAAAATAACAATGAATTAAATAATAGAAGGTCTAGCAGACCTAGAGTCTTTCCTAGCAAGTATGTTGATTATCAAATTGATAGTAAAGTTAGATATCCTCTCAGTAATGTTGTGTGTTATTCTAGTTTGTCTGAACAAAATAGATGTTTTGTTACTCAACTTGATAAATCTGTTGATAAATCTGTTGAACCTAAAGATTATAAAGAAGCTTTGCAAGATAATAAATGGGTTGATTCTATGAATAGTGAGATAGAAGCTTTAAATAGAAATAACACATGGGATATTGTGGAGTTACCTGAAGGAAGGAAAGCTATAGGGTCTAAATGGGTATTTAAAATAAAATACAAATCATCAGGAGAAATTGAAAGATATAAAGCTAGGTTAGTAGCAAAAGGGTATAGTCAAAGAAAAGGTATTGAGTTTGATGAAACATTTAGTCATGTAGCTAAAATGGTAACTGTTAGATGTCTGTTAAATCTTGATGTGCAAAATGATTGGTGTTTGTTTCAGTTAGACATAAATAATGCATTTTTATATGGTGAGTTAACTGAAGATGTCTATATGAAATTACCTCAAAGATTTTTTTGATGAAAATGATCAAAGACTATGTAAATTAAAAAAGTCTTTATATGGTTTGAAACAAGCTCCTAAGAAATGGAATGAAAAGCTTACTTGTGCTCTTAAAGAATTTGGTTTTGTTCAAAGCTTAAATGACTATTCTTTGTATATATATTCTGCTGATCCTGTTTCTGTTTTTCTTCTTGTTTATGTAGATGATATAATTGTTTTCGTTAATAGCATCGATGAAATTACTAGGGTTAAAGATTTTCTTAAAACCAAATTTTTGATTAAGGACTTAGGAGAGTTAAAGTATTTCTTAGGTATTGAAATTGTGAAAAATGATAAAGGTATTTGTATGTGTCCAAGGAAGTATTGTTCAGATTTGTTGAGTGATTTTGGTATGCTTGGTTGTAAACCAATTCAAACTTCTCTTGAGTCAAATTCTTATATTTCAGATTGTGAAACTGATAATGATAAAGTGATTAGTAACATTTCAGAATATCAAAAATTGGTTGGAAAATTAATTTATCTCACTTTAACTAAACCAGATATATCTTTTTTTGTTCAGTGTCTTAGTCAGTATATGCATGCTCCTTTAGATTCACATGTTAAGTTTGCTTTTAGAATTTTAAGGTATTTGAAGTGTTCTCCAGGTAAAGGTACTCAGATCTGCAAAGGTAATACTCATTCTTTAATTGCTTATTCAGATGGAGATTGGGGTAAGTGTTTAGGTTCTAGAAAATCTGTATCTGGATTTTGTATTTTCTTAAATGGTTCACTTATTTCATGGAAAAGTAAAAGACAAGCCACAATTTCTAGATCTTCTACTGAATCTGAGTATAGAGCTCTTGCAGCTACTACTTGTGAAATAATATGGATTGTGAAATTGCTAAGAGATTTTAAAGTTAATAACATTTTACTTGTTGAGTTAATGTGTGATAACAGTTATGCTCTCCTTTTAACTGCAAATCCCGTTTTTCATGAGAGGTCAAAGCATTTTGAAATTGATCTTCATGTTGTTAGAGAAAAGGTTCAATCTGGTTTGATTAAAACTGTATATGTTCAATCTGCAAATCAAATTGCAGATATATTTACTAAGGGTTTAAGTAAATTTCAACATAATTTTTTGTGTGAAAAATTGGGTATGATTAACTTGTTCAAAGATAAGATTGAGGGAGGGTGTTGAATTATGTTATTCTTATATGCAATCTTATCTTTTATCTAACTTAATTTGTTAATTTGTTTTATTTTTTAGTTTAGGTTGTGTTGATTGATGTTGAGGGACTGTTGTGTCATTTCTTCATAGTTGCTGTAGTGTTCAGAAGCGCAAGGGCCTGTTGGTAAATTCCTGATAGTTGCTGCCTATATAAAGAATGCTACAATACAGATTAGGGTTGTTGATTCTGCTGCTCGTTCTACTCACAAACCCTAATTTCATTCATCATCATTCTGTTCTTGATTCAATGTTTCTATATTAGATTTCTGTATTTGTTCATCTCTCTGATAAACAATTTTGGTATTGTTTAGTCTTATAATTGTAATCATATCGATTGTAATTTTGGTTATGGTTCTGTAATTAGATTTCTGGATCTCCTTGTGTATTTTGGAGATTATTGTGTATTCGATTGATATTTTCTACACTTATAGTAATAAATTTATTCGCCTTTCAAAAAAAAAAGAAGGAAAAAAAAAAAAAAAAAAAAAAAAAAAAAAAAAAAGCTATACTATGTTTTTTTGCATTAGAAACTTTCAATGAGGGGTTGGTTCATAACCCGTTCCCTGGAGAAAAAAAACATTCATAACGTATACGGGGTATTTAATTTAAGAGTAAGCTATAAAGAAAAAGGTCCGCAAACCGATACGACACAAGTGGCCCTTCAAAGTAATGTGCTAGGACAGATAACTAAAAAGTTGAGTGGTGGACCATATACAAAAAGTTGGTAGAAATTGTGATCACCAAGCGTCCACGGAATTTATAGATTTATACTATACATTTTCCTTTTTTTTAACAATATATAAATATAAATTTATTGATTGTATTGATAGGGATTAAACCACTTTGAATTCACGACATTCTTTATCAAGACAAACTTAAAACTATTATTCTGTCCAATATTTACGATACATTATTATATGGGAACTATGTAAAGATACATAAATATATTGCATTTGTTAATGTTAATATTATCTCATATATTTATTGTACAATATAATAATGATATATCAACCTAGAATAATCATTGCCTTGTATATCGGGTAGTCTGTTACCCTTGAGCCGCATTTATGTACGAGTTTTGTGAACAGAAAATAGGCATCGAGATTTATCTCAAAACTAGTGAAATAACCCGTGGAACTACGGGTTTGTTTAAACGAAATAGTTTAATGATATGTGTTAGGTATTAAGTGAACGTAAATGCTAAAGTTATTTAGTTTAATGACTCGTGGAACCACAGAGTCCGACTAAGAAACTCGTTAGCTGAACATTTCATCAAACACCTAAAATGCATATTAAACAATCCACATCCAATCATAAGAGATAATATTAGTTGTAATTTTATTTTAAAAGTGTAAATTAAAATATAAATTTAGAATTGATTTCCTCCTAATTTTTATACCTTTTCGTACTCAATTCAAAATAATTAATTTAAAATTTTAAAATTATTTAATTTTAATAATTAAAATAATTATTAATAAGATTTAATAAGATTTGATAATAATAATTAATTAATAAAATTTAATTTTAATTCAAAATTATTTAGATTAATGACATCACCCACCATGCTTAGATTTTTTTTCTTTTTCTTTTTGATTTTTACTTAACAAAGGAATTAGCCTAATAATGACATCATCATTATAATATTTTAATATTAATATTAACTATAGATAATAATTATTGTATTTTTTTCAAAATTAATTGTCCACTTTTATAAATGAAATTTGATAAAGTTATTTTGTGTCCCTAGTTTGACAAAATAGTTAAAAAAAAAAGTAAGGAGTGGGATTGGAAATTTAACAAAAAAAAATACATATTACTATTATTTTTTCTTAAACGGTATGTATTTTGTTTATGGACAATAGATATGGGATGAAAGAAGTCTATCAATATCACATCAATTTGTTCTTCCCATTACATATTCACTTCCATCCATGATATATTTCTTCATCGTCACATGAAACCATCATTAATTATAATAATAATTATAGTTATACTTATTAATATCATTTATATTATTACAATATTATCATTATCATTATCATTATAATATAATTAAATTATATTACTTATTAATGTTTACATTAGTTTTATAATAAAATATTTTAATAATTAAAATATCATTACATAAACTAAGTGTTACATTCATAATTTAAAAGCGACATAAATAATAATAAAAAAAAAATTGCAACTTAAAGATAGAATTGTTCTTTGTCGCCTTCAAAATTTTAGTTTGGGTTGATTTTTTTGTTTTTTTTTTCTTTTGTTTTAGTCATTTTAAACTAAAGAAATAGTAAAAAATATATGAAAGATGATAAAATTTGAAGGATAAAATTTGTGTGTGAAAATGAAATAAAATAGATTTGTATTTATAGAGTTAAAAGGGAATTAATAAAAAAAAAAAGTTGGTAGCCATTGGGGCAATCAACAATAATATTGTTGTTTGAATTCTCGTCCTCGGATTATGCTATTCGAAGAAAGAGAGAGGCGGGAAAGACATCGAGAGCGACCTGAGGGTAAACAAGTGTCATCAACGCCCTCGAGGGCGAGTTTCATGGCAGATCCATAACGAGTAGTGATGACTGATCTTACAGTTCCAGAGTTTTTTTAAAAGAGAAAAATGAAATGAAAAAAAAGGGAAAAGAAAAGAAGTTGAATCATTTCAATTTGAATGGAAATGAAAAAAGGGTGTCAGAAAAAATAAAATAGATAAATTTTTTAAACGATCATATAGTTCCTTTATTTTCTCTATTAAATAAAACTGGAGAACACATAAATTTTACATAAATTTTTCAGTTTCTTTTCACTTATTTTCATTACTTCTAAAATAAACTCGAGAACGTGGTGTTAGAAAACTAAACTAAAGTAGTTTGGATGTTTATGGTTGACAAACTTTGGTAACTTTGAAAAATCTGCACAAACATTCAAATGTGCTATCTTGGATTTTTTTTTTTTTTTTTTTTTTTTTTTACAGCGATTGGGATCACCCGGGGGGACTAAACCACCCTTTGCGATAATCTTCTATTTCGACTATGCCGATGCATCGATAATAACCCCGCCTCCATCGTTGCCCGGGAGAAAACCTTGAAACCGATCCAAGAGCACAGCCAAGTAAAAACCCCTCACCTTTACCCCTCAAACGATATGGGAAAGGTGTCATAGGTGGATATTTCATGGCAGAGATGAAATTGTGTTTTTAATATGTAGGCAACGAGGGTCGAACTTCTGACCTCCCCTAAAGGAGGCAGGCCACCAACTGCTGAACTACATCACAACTTCAATGTTTATGGTGATCTAATAAGGTGAAAGTCTTCAGTTTATCATAGCAACTTGTGCATGGCTACTTATAACAATGATTTTGGAAGGTTGCTAACTGTCTAAGAACCAAAATATGAGATTACCCTTTTTGAATAAATGACACAAAGATAGAGCAAAGATACTTTCCTATTGTGCAAGCTCATGTTCACATCAAGAGCATATCTTCAAGGTTGAAGATGACAGTCAACATCTTCATAGGAACCTGGCACCTTTTTTTTGAAGCCATCTAATAAAGGGAAACGGTCAAGAAGAGCCGGTCTTAACGACCATTAACAGATAGAAAATCAGTAATAGCAGGCATGTGGTCAAGAGACGGCCAACCGTATGAATGACCATTGTCTCTTTTGCTTCTTATCTCTCTTTCCTAATAGTACAAAGCCTTGAAGTCATTGAAAACTCACCTCTTACACTATAAATACTACTACAAATATCATTCAAACTTCGGAATTAAAGATCGGTTTGAGTGAATCTAGCAAGAGAGATTCTACGTATTGGAATTAAATTGTAAACTTATTATTGCATATTCTTTGTAAGTTTACTTGTGTGATATTTTCTTAAATGGACTTAGGAAGTAGAAGAGTTCCAGGGTTGGGAACTGATATTGCTCAATAACATCATATATATCTATCGCAATATCGTGTAAAAATGCTCTAGAATCAAGGATAATGAAGGCGTTTCTACAAGTAATAGGCCAAGATGTGCAAATTTATATCGGAGAGTGAGTTATAAAGAGTTTTGATGATCTATGACCTTGGTTGATCTCGATACAAGTTAAGGTCTAATTTATGCTCTAAAATGGTAAAACAAGGCATCAAAGGTGTTAGGCTTCGTCCAAATGAAAGAAGATTGAAAAGAAAACGAAACAACAATTTTCGTTACATTGGGACGTCGTCCAAGGCTTTGGGACGCCGTCCAGCCTTTTAATGTGGGACGCCGTCCAGCTCTTAAGAACGGGACGCCGTCCAGACTTTAGGACGCCGTCCTGTAGTAGGTTTTCAGCTACTTTTGCCTTTTGACCTACTTTCTCCACTTTAAAACCTACTGATTGAGGGACTGTTTTATCATATACGAAACCAGAGGTTACTGAGACGATTATGGGAGCAAATTTGGTGAACTCCAAGCTCTTGAAAGAGGATCAACATCAAGTCTTCAAAGATCAAAACCTTCTCCATCCAAGATTCATTCTCTATTAGGTTGTTTTCTTGTCCTCCAATAATGAAATCTACTTATCAGTTGATTGTTATTTTGTTTGTAATTATGATTGTTGGCTAAACTCTATAATGTTCATCTAGATAAATAACTGAGATGTTGAATGTTTACTTTTGATTGATTGTTATTATGCACGATAGTTTGATGTTTGAATACAAGAACCATTCTTGTTAAAGCTTAATCCTTCTGATTCAACTAGTTGATATGTTCATTTGATTAAGAAACATCATCTTGTTAAATTAATGTATTGATTTACATCTAGTGACATGTGTTTATCCATCTTTTACCAAAAGGGATAAGTTGAGTTCAAATGGTTAGTTTATATAGGGATGTAAGAACGACTCTTGTAGATACTTTCGGATAGCCTAATTGATATGTGTAGTTATATAGGTGAACGATCAATTCCCTAGATATTGTTATACATATTTTCATTACTCGATTCCATATAACTAATAGGTGTTAGTAATTTGCCTTATCTAGTGACGTTTATAGGGATCTTATTACCACACTAAATTGATTACTTGGGTTGGGTGAATTGAGCATTTAACCGGACCAAGGGAATGAACTAGGCTAAATCATAAGTTGACATAGGAGTGGATCATGATCAACACACCATTGACTTGATCATTCTTCAAGTCTTTAGACTAGTTGAATTAGTTGATTACAAATAGGAGGTCTTAGATGACAAGAACATCACTTGCGTCTTGTAATCCCGTTTGAGTGTTTACTCAAGACTACTCTTGGTGAACCGATCAATTAGTTCTCGTACATAACCAATCAATCCGGTCTTAATCTTAAATAACATTCAACATCGAGGGTAAAAAGTCTAGATGAGCATTTTTCCTTAAATTGATATCAAATCTATCTTACTTACTTACTTTGCACTTATTTTCATCTTATAAACTTAAAAGACCAAAAATATTGTTTTTACATTTAACCTTCTCTGATTTGGCTAAATCATTAAATAGCCACCAAAACATAAAACTTGTACCTTTAAGCTTCACTTACTTAGTTAATCATAATATAGTTTATAATTCTAGTTTGACTAATACAACTGTCCTTGGAACGATACACGGAACTAAACCAGTTACTATACTACTACACGATCGGGTACACTGCCCGTTAGTGTGTAGCAATCTCTAATCGGTATTTTTCCATATTATTTTATACAACAATTCATACACCACTTTTCGCATATCAAGTTTTTGGCGCCGCTGCCGGGGACAGTTTTGTGTCAAAATAGAATTATTAACTAATTTGTGATTAAGTAGTTTCTTAATTATTTTAAATTATTAATAGTCTTTGAATAATCTTGTAGAATCGGTATGTTTAATAGTTTTTGTTAGTTGTGTGATTGACAGATTATAGGTTGCATATGCCACATACCCGAAGTTCAGAATCTCCATTACTTACACCGTTTACGGAACCTGATAGAAAGCTTGGTAGAATTCCAAAAGAAGTACTTGAACTTTTTGAATCTTCATCAAAGCAAGAAACTTTTGATTCAGAATCAAGTACAACCAAGCCTCGATATTCAGATTTTAGTAAACCCGTTCAACCCCCAAATTTTGAAATGGAAGGAGAAAGACCGTTGGTACCAAGACAATCAATGGCGGCTAAGATGAAAGCAACCCGAACCGGCCAAGGTAGTGCCATTACTCCGCCCACTGGTGAGGTAAATTTTGAAATAAAGGGACCTATTCTTCAAATGATTAATAACATGTGTCAATTTAGTGGTGGTCCTAATGAAGATGCAAACGAACATATTCGTCTCTTTCAAGAGATATGTCTTCTTTTCAAACTTAAACCAGACACTGACCAGGCCATATTATTAAGACTTTTCCCATGGACACTCCACGGGGAAGCACGAAGTTGGTTAGATTCATTGTCCGAGGCTACGATAGAAACTTGGGATGGTATGTTGGAAAATTTTCTTAAGAAATATTTTCCAGCTTCTAAGTCCGCGAGACTCCAACACGAAATTACCCAATTCTGTCAAAAGCTAATGGAAACCTTGTACGAAGCATGGAATCGATTTTCCAAAATGCTAAGAGGTTGTCCAAACCATGGCTTGGATACCTTTCAGAAAGTCCAAATCTTTTACAAGGGTTGTGACGTTGCAACCCGAATTTCCATTGATCAAGCGTCCGGAGGTTCACTCATGGACAAAACCGAGCAAGAGGCTTATGAGATAATCGAGAAGCTAGCCGATTATTCTCATGAGTGGCATCAAGAACGCCCAATTACTCGTAATGCTCAAGTCCAAAGCGCCGGTGCTTATGATGACCTTAGTTCCCTAAGTGTAAAAATAGACGGTGTTGCTCGAAACATGGACAAAATCACCAAGGAAATTCATAGTATGAAAGTAGGTTGTGAATACTGCGGTAGACTCCATTTAGGAAAATATTGTGATGCCGGTTTAACTATGGCTCAAAAAGAAGAGGTGGCTTTCATAAGCCAAAGAAATAATAATCAATTTCAAGAAAGAGCCCAGTTTAACCGAAACATTAACAACCCCTACAACCCTCAAGGTCAAAATTCCAATTACCAACAAGGGTCAAGTAGCGGGTACCAACAACAAACTCGGGGTTTTTATCAAAAACCCCAACAGGAAGAGAAAAAGTCAAATTTGGAGAGTATGTTGGAAAAGTTAATTGCATCACAAACTCAGCTTGTCACAAACATAAACCAAACCAACGAGAAAAACTAACACCAGTTTAGAAACCAACAAGCCTCAATACAGAACTTGGAGAAGCAAATGAGTGGGTTAGCTAGTTTACTTAGTGAGAGAAAACCAGGAAGTTTACCGGGCGATACCAATAAGAACCCCCGAAATGAGCACGCCAATGTTATCACCACACGGAGTGGTTTAGCATACGATGCTCCAAAAATGCCCGAAAATTCTGATTTCATTGTTCCGTTGAACCAAAATGATGAACCGATTAAGGAGCCGGAACAAGTGGTTGAAAAGGAAGAACGGTAATAACCCGTAGTGATACCATATCAACCACCGCTCCCATACCCAAGAAAGCAAAAACAAGAAAGGCTAGAGGCCGAAAGGTCAAAATTCCTAGATATGTTTAAACAAATTAACATAAATATGCCTTTCATTGATGTAATCTCGGGTATGCCCAAGTATGCTAAGTTCTTAAAAGACTTACTTACTAATCGGAAGAAAATGGAGGAACTTTCATCCGTCACCATGAATGCCAAATGTTCAGCAATTTTGATGAACAAAATACCAAAGAAGTTAGCTGATCCTGGAAGTTTTACAATACCACGTCTCCTGGGAGATTTGGAATGCATTAAAGCATTAGCGGATTTAGGGGCTAGCATAAATTTAATGCCTTATTCATTATATATTAAGCTAAACCCCGGGGTACTAAAACCAACCCGAATGGCAATTCAACTAGCGGACCGCTCCGTTAAATTCCCCCGTGGAATTTTAGAGAATATGTTAGTAAAAGTGGGTACCCTAGTATTTCCGGCTGATTTTGTAATTTTGGACATGGAGGAGGACACACGTGTGCCTCTTATATTAGGTCGACCTTTCCTCAATACCGCTAGAGCTATGATAGATGTTCATGGGCAGAAATTGACCCTTAGTATTGAGGATATGAAGGTTACCTTTTCCGTTGACCATGCCTTGCAATACCCCGAGTCTACTGATGATCAATGTTATTATTTGCAAACCGTAGACACATATTCGGAGTTGTTGCAGGAATTTCCAGAATTGCAAGGTACGGGAGAATGCATTTTTGCGGAAGGTGATGAAGAGAATATGGTGGAAGAAGTGGAGATGTTGACGACCTTGATGGCTAACGGTTATGAGCCAAATGATGAAGAGTACAGAAAGTTGGATTTGAGAAATGAATACCGATGTAAAACATCGATTGAAGAACCCCCCGTTTTAGAACTCAAGCCACTCCCAAAACACTTGGAATATGCTTACCTTCAAGAGGGTTCTACTCTTCCGGTTATCATTTCATCCGAACTCTCTGTAAGTGAGAAGTCTAAGCTTGTTTCCATGTTAAAAGCCCATAAACCGGCTCTAGCATGGAAAATTCATGACATCAAGGGTATAAGTCCCTCTTATTGTACGCATAAGATATTAATGGAAGATAACTATAAACCATGTGTACAAAGACAAAGGCGACTGAACCCTAATATGCAGGAAGTCGTTAAAAAGGAGATTGTCAAACTCCTTGATGCAGGTCTTATTTACCCAATTTCGGATAGTCCTTGGGTGAGTCCAGTCCAATGTGTACCCAAAAAGGGTGGCATGACCGTTATCACCAATGAAGACGACCAATTAATTTCCACCAGGACTATCACGGGTTGGAGGGTATGCATTGATTACAGAAAATTAAATGATGCTACCCGAAAAGACCATTTTCCCCTTCCTTACATTGATCAAATGTTGGAAAGGTTGGCAGGAAATAATTTTTTATTGTTTTCTTGACGGTTTCTCGGGATATTTCCAAATCCCTATAGCACCCGAGGACCAAGAGAAAACCACCTTTACATGCCCTTATGGTACTTTCTCCTATCGACGTATGCCCTTTGGCTTATGCAATGCTCCTGCTACCTTCCAAAGGTGTATGGTAGCTATTTTTCATGATATGATTGAAGACTTTATGGAAGTATTCATGGATGACTTTTCAGTCTTTGGTGATTCTTTTGATTCATGTCTTCATAATCTTGAGCGTATGTTAATTCGGTGTGAAGAATCTAATCTTGTTCTTAACTGAGAAAAATGCCATTTTATGGTAAGAGAGGGCATTGTTTTAGGTCATAAAATTTCCTCTGCGGGACTGGAGGTGGACAGAGCTAAAGTGGAAGTCATAGCCAAATTACCACCACCGTCAAATGTGAAAGGTGTAAGAAGTTTTCTGGGGCACGCCGGTTTTTACCAGCGGTTCATTAAAGATTTTTCCAAAATTGCAACCCCGGTGAACAAACTTCTTGAGAAAGACGCTCCATTTGTCTTTACAGACGAGTGTCTTAACGCCTTTAACCTCCTTAAAGCAAAACTCACGCAATCACCCATTCTCATATCGCCGAATTGGTCAATTCCATTCGAACTTATGTGTGATGCTAGTGACTTTGCTATTGGTGCAGTCTTGGGGCAAAGAATTGAAAAACATTTCAAGCCCATTTATTATGCTAGTAAGACATTGCAAGGAGCCCAACTTAATTACACTACCACCGAGAAGGAACTCCTGGCAATTGTCTTTTCGTTTGATAAATTCCGATCCTATTTGGTACTAGCAAAGACGGTTGTCTATACAGACCATTCGGCATTAAAGTACTTGCTTGCTAAGCAAGATGCTAAACCCCGATTAATACGTTGGGTCTTGCTTTTGCAAGAATTCGACATTGATATTAAAGACAAAAAGGGGGCCGAAAACCTAGCAGCCGATCACCTTTCTCGACTTGAGAACCCAAATCTTGAGGTTCTCCATGAGACCGTTATTCAAGATAATTTTTCTGATGAAAATCTCATGAAAATTGAGAAAATTGATGATCCCTGGTTTGTAGACATAGCCAACTATCTTGCGGGTGGATTCCTAAAAACCGGTATGTCACATCAAAAACGAAAGAAATTTTTCAGTGACATAAAATACTATTTTTGGGAAAACCCGTATCTCTTTAAACGGTGTCCCGATGGGATAATCCGTCGTTGTGTGTCCGGGGAAGAATGCAATCAAATTCTTCTCCAATGTCATCTTGGTCCCACTGGTGGACATTTCAGACCCCAAATCACGGGGAGAAAAGTCTATGAGGCCGATTTTTATTGGCCTACCATCTTCAAGGATGCCCACCAAATTTGTAAATCATGCGATTCTTGCCAAAGGGCAGGAAAAATTAGTCAAAGAGACGAAATGTCTCAAAACATAATCCAAGTTTGTGAGGTTTTCGATATTTGGGGCATTGATTTCATGGGACCATTCCCAAAATCTAATTCCAACCAATACATACTCGTTGCAGTTGACTACGTGTCAAAATGGGCGGAAGCAAAGGCTCTCTCCACAAACGATGCACGAGTTGTTGTAATTTTTCTTAAAGAGCTCTTTGCCCGATTCGGTACCCCGAAAGCGTTAATTAGTGACCGTGGTACCCATTTTTGCAACACCCAATTGGAAAAGGTGTTGAAACGATATGGGGTAACCCATAAAATTTCTACATCTTATCACCCACAAACAAGTGGGCAAGTTGAAAATACAAATCGGGCACTAAAAAGGATCCTTGAGAAAACGGTTGGATCAAATCCTAAGGTGTGGTCAACGAAGCTTGACGATGCTTTGTGGGCATTTAGAACCGCCTACAAAACTCCTATTGGAACCACACCTTACCGCCTAGTCTCTGGGAAGGCATGTCATCTCCCTTTGGAGATAGAGCACAAATCACATTGGGCTCTTAAGACATGTAACCTCGATCTTGAAGAAGCTGGAAACCTTCGTTTAAACCAACTTAATGAGTTGGATGAGTTGAGACAAAATGCTTATGAAAACTCGCTCATGTAAGGAAAAGACAAAAGTTTGGCACGACAACCGTCTTAGGAATCTGAAAGATTTTAAAGAGGGTGATCGTGTTTTGCTATTTAACTCACGATTTAAACTTTTTCCTGGAAAACTCAAGTCCCGATGGATGGGACCATTTGTTGTTAACAAGGCTTTTCCATATGGAACGGTGGAGTTAAGGAATTCAAAAGGTGAAACGTTTAAGGTGAATAGCCACCGGGTCAAGCACTATGTTGATGGTCCCCTAGAAATCGAAGATGAGGTTAGCCTCAACTTCGAGAACAAAGCGTAAATCGAAATGGGAACGAGTTGGGTGAACGACTCGTTAAAAAAATGGTTCACAAATGTAAATATTTTGAATTGTGTGTACGATAATTTTTAGTGTTGTGCAAAATGATTTACGTTTGGACTTAAAACTGGCTAGTGTCGAAGAAAGAAGGTCAGTGAATTTTATTTAATTGGGACGCCGTCCCATTTTCCAAGACGCCGTCCCACCTTAATGATCCTGGACGCCGTCCCATTTAACTCGACGCCGTCCCATCTTTAAGACTTGGACGCCGTCCCAGGTACTGGACGCCGTCCAAGACCTCTGACTCAGAAAAAAAAACGCGTTTAATACCCTATCTACCCCATTTTTCAACCACAAAACACATTTTTTATCAACTTCTCTCTGCCAAACACGAACACACTTCCAAAAACCCTAATTTCCTACCTCAAATTCGCGTTTTCTTCTACCAAATCCAAGCTCCAATTATGTTTTCTAGGGTATGGTTACTTCATTTTCACATTTTTCTTTCTCAATTACTTGAATTGTATGTTTATATGTCTAATTGGTGAAAGATAAGTGTGGGGTGTTTGATTTGCATGATTATTGTTTAGATTAACATGCCTTAGTTGTTTAATTACCCATATTGAGTTGATTTTGCAAAAATTACATGTTTTTAAGGGTATGCTCATGATTCTAGGGTTTGTGGAAATTGAATCCGAATTTAGGGTGGTTAATTCATAATGTTGAGTTTATGTATGATGTTAATGAAGGTTGTGACGTGTTTAATTATTGTTGGTGATATAGATGTCAATTTGGCCGGGTCATAATTTGAATGTTCTTGAATTTTTAGCATATTGTTGAAATGTAATGAACTTATGAAATATGTATGCTTAACTTTCACTAGTTTAGGCCTGTTGAAGTAAATTGTTGGAATGGAATGCCATAATGTATGACGTTATAATGGTCATTTGAGCTAAAATTGTGAAAATTGTGCTATGATTTGTGATGAATATCATTAGAATGCAAGTTTAAATGTTATGACCTATTAACGCAACATGCTTGAGTCCTAAGTTGATGCTAAATTGTGAAGTTGTGATTTTCATTTTTGAAAGTGTATTAACGAGTTCATATTGACTTTAGTTAGCTTTGGTTAAAAATTGTGAACATACGCTTTTGTTTAAATGATTCATAATACTTATGAACTTTGAATGGAATGATTAAGTTCTCTTGCTACTCGGTTATGTTTTTAGCTAACATTAACACAACGGTCTCTATGTTCTTTTGGTTTGGTGTTATTATGTTTTGCAGGGACAATCTAGCCGAGGAGGACCAGCAAAGAGAGGCAGGACCGCAGGTTTGGCTCCACCACCACCACCACCGCAACAACATTCATCATCATCGTCTAGAGAGGAAGAAGAGGAGGATCTAAATGATCCTCGAGTTTGGTTGAGACTGGTTCAAAATGACGACGACTACGCAGAAACATTTGAGAAGGTAAATAGCAGGCCTATTAATGTCACGTGGTATTTTATCTGGGGCCCGCTGGATGAGGCGGGTATCCACCGCCATGTTTCCAACTTACTAGCCATCCCCTACGGTAGGATAGTTACCCACGCATGGGAACAAGTTTTCAGCATCGACGAACCAATTTATCCCGTACTACTAAAAGAATTCTACTCAACGGTACGGTTTAATAATGTCCGTGATTATTTTTCAAATGATTTTCTACAGTTTCGGTTGGGGGGCGAATATAGGGGTATAAGCAGTTTTGAGCTATGCAGAGTTTTGGGTATTTTTGAGGAACTCACCGACACCCAGTTAGGTGAATACTTGCGGGGTTCCGATTACGTTGGTCGATATGTTTTTAATGACACTGTTTATTGGCGAAGAATTTGTAGGCCAAATGCATCTACACCATTCAAATCGAGTAGACACAGGTATAATGAGATTGCATCCAGGGATGATAGACTTCTGCATCGACTCATTGCATGCACTTTCAATGCGAGAGTCGAAGGCAACGAAAAGGTTAAAACTTTGGATCTATGGATAATGGACCAAATTAAACGGGGTCGCTATACCGACATTCCTGGGTTGATAGGAAACTATTTCCTGACCATCGCAACCGAGACACGACGAGAAAAGCCGCTTCTTGGAGGCCACTACATCACCAGAATTGCTCGACACTTCAACATAGATTTCAGCCGATTACAGGAGTGTACTAACGTCATGAAACCATTAAAGAAGGTTTCTTATATCAATGCTGAAATTCTTATGAAAGATAGAAATGGGCATTTTATACCTTTTGTGGCAGGTGGCGCAGGTGTCGCGAGTGGTAGTGGCGTGCAGCAAGAACAGCAGGTAGAGGAGGAAGCAGAAATGGAGGCGCAAACGAACGTTGGTGATCAGGGCCCTTGGAATCCGTCCCAATCTAGTTGGGATAATTTGATTAGTAGTGTTAATAATATGAGGTTGAGTCCGAGTGAGCAAAGGACACACAACGATCGAATGTGGGATAGTCAGCAGCGAATGGAGCAACGACAGATTGCTCAAGTGCACGATCAGGGATGGATGAGTTATGGTATTGATTGGAATAACCATAACTCAGAGTTGTTTTATTCCAACCCCGAGCAGTACTATGAGACGACACGTCTGACACCCCAATATTACACGGATCCTCAAAACCCACCTCCTCCTCACTCGATTTATGATAATAATGCTGCGATGCAGGATGCTAGGAACCGGTTTGATCAGGAATACCCGCAAGGACGCCCGTACAGAGATGGTTCGGGAAACTACTTTTGGCCATATGGTAACTAATCCAGTTAAGGCCTGCGTGCCTTTGATCATTTTGTACACTGTTTTCAAACAATTTAATTTGTATGGTGTGTTTTTAGACAATATTTGGTTTGTAATAATTAACTAATTGTGTGGATTGATAATGGGTGTGGTTGAAAAAACACCATTATTTTTAGTATTATTTGTGTGGTTTATTAAATTGTGTAGCGTGATTGAACTTCAAAGACTGGCATTAAGTTCAGCAACATTTGATATTATGATGTGTGTATGATGATAATCGCGGAATGGACGATGCTCTTATGCTGGCAGTAAGTTCAGCGGCATCCGTCTACATGTTCCACGATTTGCAGGTTAAAAATTGAAAATTTCTACAATCACCTTATCACTTTGCCCTCTAAATTTAATCCTTTTTCTGTTTTCATGCAATGAGGGCCTTGCATGATCTCAAGTGTGGGGTGGGAAATAGAAATTTATCGGGAACTCGTTTTACTAAAATTAAGGCGTTTATTTAAAAAAAAAAAAAATTTAAAATTTTCAAGTAGCCTTAAAAACGATTAAATGTCCAAAAACCATGTTACACACATTGTGGTCTTAAAATCTAGAAAATAAATGTTGATTTATGTTTTAAATTATTAATAGTCTTTGAAGTTGCTCTATCATTCAATTATTTGGATGAAAATCCTACTAGTTTAGTAAAGCTAACTTGTAGGTCACTTGTACCAAAACGAGTGTAAACCGTGAGAGAGCGGTGACTGTATAGCGTGGTCGGAAACCAGATCTCGCGCCAGATCGAAAACCCTAAGGACGACCCTCATTGTTTCTCCTAACAAGGACAATGTTGCGTCCGACCACTTCTTATGACCAATAGGATGTATCTATTCCATCCTCAAGGAAGTAAAGTCTTCCGAATGACACACTTACTGATTTAATTCAGAAGATGTAGTCCAGACCAGTTGTAGGGTGACGAAAAATCTTGAAAAGTCATTACTAACATCGACTGGAAATCTATCAGGCCTCAACGTCAAACAGGGAAACTGGTAGTCAAAGTTTGTCTCAATGAGGGAGATTTACTAGTAAAATGGGAAGCGCACCGTGATACACAAAATGTCAGTGAATTGATCAGATTCCCAGTGGATAACCTCCGGAAAGGTAAGATATCAGCTTTTAAGACTGATGAACCTCAATCTTCATGATTGATTTAACGGATTAGATGATTACCTCATAATTGTCAATGATATCCGGACGTAATGTGTATCCTCCTAAGCACATTATTTTCTTACCGGCATCGCATGGTGTTAGGTACCGTGGGAGGGATTTGCTTGACCAATAGCGGGAAACCCGCACTCATTTTTCAAAATTCAGAAAATCCGACAAAATCGGAAAACATGCCTAGTTTTAAAACTAGCATGATATTTTCAAAAACCATAAAACGTTTTCATAAGGTCCTGATTTCCGCAGGATCAAATTTTTCGGATACTTGGCTCTAATCTCCCAAAAATGTGTGTGTGTATTTCCATTGTGTATATAGCGTGAGTGTGATTACAATAAAGGTGTGTTATACTTAAAGCGTGTGTTTCATATAGCGTGAGTTGCGTTCCATATCAACGTGTGTGTATCGTGTGCTTCGAGTGATTTATGTAATGTTTGTAATCTATATTGTGTGATTGTGTTTGATATTGTTCTACTTTGTAAAGAAAGAATTGCTTGATGACAATCAAGGTTTAAGTGTGGGGTGTTTTGATATTGCTCAATAACATCATATATATCTATCGCAATATCGTGTAAAAATGCTCTAGAATCAAGGATAATGAAGGCGTTTCTACAAGTAATAGGCCAAGATGTGCAAATTTGTATCGGAGAGTGATTTATAAAGAGTTTTGATGATCTATGACCTTGGTTGATCTCGATACAAGTTAAGGTCTAATTTATGCTCTAAAATGGTAAAACAAGGCAGCAAAGGTGTTAGGCTTCGTCCAAATGAAAGAAGATTGAAAAGAAAACGAAACATCAATTTTCGTTACATTGGGACGCCGTCCAAGGCTTTGGGACGCCGTCCAGCCTTTTAATGTGGGACGCCGTCCAAGTCTTTGGGACGTCGTCCAGCTCTTAAGAACGGGACGTCGTCCAGACTTTAGGACGCCGTCCTGTAGTAGGTTTTCAGCTACTTTTGCCTTTTGACCTACTTTCTCCACTTTAAAACCTACTGATTGAGGGACTGTTTTATCATATACGAAACCAGAGGTTACTGAGACGATTTTGGGAGCAAATTTGGTGAACTCCAAGCTCTTGAAAGAGGATCAACATCAAGTCTTCAAAGATCAAAACATTCTCCATCCAAGATTCATTCTCTATTAGGTTGTTTTCTTGTCCTCCAACAATGAAATCTACTTATCAGTTGATTGTTATTTTGTTTGTAATTATGATTGTTGGCTAAACTCTATAATGTTCATCTAGATAAATAACTGAGATGTTGAATGTTTACTTTTGATTGATTGTTATTATGCACGATAGTTTGATGTTTGAATACAAGAACCATTCTTGTTAAAGCTTAATCCTTTCGATTCAACTAGTTGATATGTTCATTTGATTAAGAAACATCATCTTGTTAAATTAATGTATTGATTTACATCTAGTGACATGTGTTTATCCATCTTTTACCAAAAGGGATAAGTTAAGTTCAAATGGTTAGTTTATATAGGGATGTAAGAACGACTCTTGTAGATACTTTCGGATAGCCTAATTGATATGTGTAGTTATATAGGTGAACGATCAATTCCCTAGATATTGTTATACATATTTTCACTACTCGATTCCATATAACTAATAGGTGTTAGTAATTTGCCTTATCTAGTGACATTTATAGGGATCTTATTACCACACTAAATTGATTACTTGGGTTGGGTAAATTGAGCATTTAACCGGACCAAGGGAATGAACTAGGCTAAATCATAAGTTGACATAGGAGTGGATCATGATCAACACACCATTGACTTGATCATTCTTCAAGTCTTTAGACTAGTTGAATTAGTTGATTACAAATAGGAGGTCTTAGATGACAAGAACATCACTTGCGTCTTGTAATCCCGTTTGAGTGTTTACTCAAGACTACTCTTGGTGAACCGATCAATTAGTTCTCGTGCATAACCAATCAATCCGGTCTTAATCTTAAATAACATTCAACATCGAGGGTAAAAAGTCTAGATGAGCATTTTTCCTTAAATTGATATCAAATCTATCTTACTTACTTTCTTTGCACTTATTTTCATCTTATAAACTTAAAAGACCAAAAATATTGTTTTTACATTTAACCTTCTCTGATTTGGCTAAATCATTAAATAGCCACCAAAACATAAAACTTGTACCTTTAAGCTTCATTTACTTAGTTAATCATAATATAGTTTATAATTCTAGTTTGACTAATACAACTGTCCTTGGAACGATACAAGGAACTAAACCAGTTACTATACTACTACACGATCGGGTACACTGCCCGTTAGTGTGTAGCAATCTCTAATCGGTATTTTTCCATATTATTTTATACAACAATTCATACACCACTTTTCGCATATCAGGAACATTAGGTTCTTGTGATAAGAGCACGTTGTGATCGTGGTAGCCTTGAATCTCTCAACGGTACATAGAGATTTGGGTTGTGTGGCTCATAGAAGAACTTGTATTGTGTTCGGATCTCCACCGTGTTTGGAGAATCATAGTAGAACTAACTCTAAATTTTTTGAAACTATGGAGTGGATTAAAGAGTATTAGTTAACATCCTTCCTAACCACTATAAATCATTACGTTTGTTCTCTTTGCATGAAACAAATCAAATCTCACTACAACAAGTTCAATATTATCAAACAAAATTTTAAAAGCTTAACTAAGTAACTATATTCATCCTCTTTAGACGAGCTTGAGCTAACTCTAAATTAAACTAACTCAAAATTTTGACATTTTAAGTTCGAGCTGATTTATTAGACGAGCTTTCATTTATGTTCGAACTTGGGTTTGAGCTTTTCAAAGCTCGGTTCAAATCGAGTAACAAGTCAAATTCAAATACCTCACAAGTAGCACGACTCATTTACGACTCTGCATGTATATAGATTTCCACACAACCCGGGTGTAACACCCTGATTTTTTTTTCACAGCGGAAGTACATTTAATTACTAAAATAACCCTGGTTAATGTTTACAAACCATAGTTAACTTTATTACAATATTTCAAAACGACGGTGTTACATAAAAACATTACAAAATCAGAAAACATCAGAGTTCAGCTTATAGTCAAACATTTCTTCAACCCGTCCACAACACCCGTCCTAATCAGCAGTACCTAAACCTGCAGGGGTGAAAATGTGGGGGAATTAGCACAACTGCTAAGTGAATGGATACTATCCAGAGGCGAAACTAGGATTTTTTTCATCAGAGGCAAAAAAAAAAAAAATGAACCATAGCAATTTTTTTGGACAAAATTTGAAGATTTTGGGACAAAAGTTGGAGATTTCGGGGCAAAATTTGAAGATTTTGGGGCAAAATTTGAAGATTTTGGGGCAAAAGTTAGAGATTTTGGGGCAAAAGTTGGAGAATTTGAGGCAAAATTTGAAGATTTTGGGCAAAATATGTAGGTTTGGGGGCAAAAAAAATTCACCGGGGGCAAATTCGAAAAACCCAAAATTTTTACACTGAAAAAAAAATCCACTAGGGGCGGCCACCCCCTGCCCCCACACACTTTCGCCCCTGATACTATCTAACAGACTAAGCATAAGCAACTTAACATGCAAGGGTCACATATATGCTAACGTCCTGAACTAGCATACAACAACAACTGACAATATGAGGATCGGCGACTTGTACGAGCACACGACTTAGCTGATCAGGCTACAGTTTACCGATAGTCCGCTTTACTGATTCCACTGCATAACCGTCCAAACGCAACACATGCATCCTTCTAAGCTATACTAAACAATCAGTAACATCATGACCCGACCAGGCTACCACGGTCGACCTCACATCAACCCTACCTTGCCGCCTCGGTGGGTTCCCAACCTTGCCGCCTCGGTTGATGTCCAACTAACAGTGCGCACATAAGATCACAGATAATTAGTCATGCAATCGTCCAAACTAGCATGACAATATCTAACTACACATGGTATTCATAATAGATATAAACATAAGTATAAAGAGTCTGAATAAGTAGCGTGTCAGCTACTTAATACTCTATCCGGAGATAGACCCACTTACCGAATACCAGCAACTAGCTCAGATAATCTATCACTGAGTGGCTTCCTTATTCTTATCACCTGAACATAAGGCAAATCAAGTTAGTTTCTGTCCGTTAGCACAAAACAGCACAGTACAGTAAATTAGTAACAAAAGTGTCACTAAAAGTCCACCTAATACTTATGCATTTTCAGAATTTACATCATGATTATCATAAGTCACGCGGACAGCATAACAGCTAGAAAACAACTAAATCAAACAACAATGCATCACTGATCTACATCCGTACGGTTGCACATGCATCCGTACGGTTGCAAGTTCATCCGTACGGTTGCATAGTGCATCCGTACGGTTACACTCTTTCTGACCGGTTGCACCACACCACTGCATCCTTACGGTTACACTATGTACCCGTACGGTTGCACCATGTACCCGTGCGGTTGCAAGCTGCAATCGCACGGTTGTGTTCTTCGTGCAACAGCAGTGGAAACTGACGGATTTCGCACCAAAATCACTATCTTGAACCTGTTTTTGACCTCAAAATCACTTATAACTTGTACACAAAACGTTTAGAAGTATAAACCCACAAGTTTTGAGCCAAAAAAATATCAAATTAAGCATCAAGACACAAAAATCACATTTATCAAAAACCTACTTTCAAACCCAAATAAAACACTGATTTGGACATGAAATCACGCAATTCTTACCTTGATAGACTCACAATGACACAAGGAAAACGATTTCAAACACAATTTAAGCTCCAAATCAAGATATAGAGATTAGGGTTTTCAAGTGGTGAAAGTGTTAGGTACGTGATAATTTTATAACATTCAAGAAAATTGAAGGAAATGAGCTGAATAAAGCTTATATATGTGGGTTAAATACCATACCCCATCACACACGGGTATTTACCAGTTATCTAATAACTTCGTACTTAGTTTGACTGCCCTAACGGAGTCTAAATTAAATAAACAAACATGTTCTGTGACCCTTGTCACAAACTGGTCTTAACCAAATAATAAAATAATATAAACTATTCAACTAAAATAAAAGCATAATTAACCACACAATTATGCCTAAGGGCAAAATAGTCATCTTACATCTAAGCCTTGTCTGAGGATGTTACAAATCCACCCCCTTAAGAAGATTCTGTCCTCGGAATCCGGTCATGGTCAAACAGACGTGGATAACGAGCCTTCATCGACTCTTCGGTCTCCCACGTATGGTTCGATCCTAAACTATGCTTCCACTCAACAAGCACCATATGGATCTCCTTCTTTCTCAGCTTTATTACCTTTTTATCAACAATCCTAACCGGTTCTTCAACTAATTTTTGATTCAAGTCCACCCTTAAATCAATCAACGGAACCAGTTGTGTCTCATCATCGACCTTACACTTCCTAAGGTAACACACATTAAATGTGTTGTGTATCCCTGCCAACTCTGCTGGAAGCTCTAACACAACAGTCTGGTCGTTAACCCTTTAAATGATTTTGAACGGCCCAATGTACCTCGGAGCTAACTTACCTCGCTTACCAAACCTGATAACACCCTTCCACGGCAAAACTTTCAAGTAAACACGATCACCCACCTCAAAGTTTACTGGATATCTACGTGGATCGGCATACATTTTCTTTATGTCACGTGCCGCTTTCAACTTTTCACGTGCTATCGCTACGTTGTCGGCTGTTATCTGAACTAATTCTGGACCTGCAAACTGTTTCTCTCCGGCTTCTAACCAACAAGTCAGCGTTCTACATTTGCGACCATATAACATCTCATAAGGCGGCATACCAATACTCCAATGGTAAGTGTTGTTGTAGGCGAACTCGATTAAAGGTAAATGTATATCCCACGGACCACCGTACTCTAACACACAGGACCTAAGCATATCCTCTAGTGTCTGTATTACGCTCACTCTGACCGTCGGTCTGTGGATGATATGTTGTACTCAGATTTACATTCGTTCCCAAACTTTTCTGGAAACTGTTCCAGAAGTTAGACACAAATCTAGAATCCCTGTCGGATATGATAGACAATGGAACCCCATGTCAACTAACTATCTCTTTTAAGTACAACTCTGCCAAAGTACTCAACGAAGCTGTCTCTTTTGTTGCTAAGAATTGTGCACTCTTCGTCAGTCGATCAACAATTACCCATATCATATCATTAACTTTCTGAGATTTAGGTAATTTGGTTACAAAATCCATCATAATATGATCCCATTTCTACTCTAGAATTTTCAACTGCTGTAAAGAACCATAGGGTTTCTGGTGTTCGGCTTTAACTTGAGCACAAATATGACACTTTTCTACCAACTGAGTAACTTTTTTCTTCATCGTAGGCCACCAATACCTCGGCTTTAAATCATTATACATCTTGGTACTACCCGGATGGACGTTCAATCTTGATTTGTGTGCTTCATTTAAGATTAATTTCCTTAAATCTCCAAGCATATGCACCTAATTTCGGTTCTTAAACATCTTAAGTCCACGGAAATCGTTAGTCAATTGGTCTTTTATTTTTTTCATCAATACGGTCTTTAAATTATCCTCTAATAAAGCTTGAGCTTGAACTAGTCTTATCTGCTCGATAAGGTCTGAAACTATTTCAATTCTCATAAATTTCACAGTCTCCACAGTTTTCTTACGACTTAAAGCATCGGCAACAACATTTGCTTTGCCCAGATGATAATTTATTTCACAATCGAAATCTTTTAAAAGCTCAATCCACCGTCTCTGTCGCATATTCAGTTCTTTCTGCGTGAAAATATACCTGGAGGCTCTTATGGTCTGTACATATCACACACTTTGTACCGTATAAGTAATGTCTCCAAAGCTTCAATGCAAATACCACTGCAGCCATCTCTAAATCATGAACCGGATAATTAAGTGCGTGTGTCTTTAACTGATGAGAAGCGTACGCGATAACTTTATCTCTCTGCATCAGTACACACCCTAATCTGGCAATTAATGCATCACAATAAACCACGAAGTCATCTGAACCCTCTGGTAATGCTAACACTGGAGCTTGACACAACAACTGTTTGAGCGTCTGAAAAGCCTGTTCTTGTTGGTCACTCCATCGAAAACTTACGTCTTTTCTGGTCAATTTAGTCAACGGACCCGCTATTTTAGAAAAATCTTTTATAAATCGGGGATAATAACCCGCAAGACCCAAGAAACTCTTAACTTCTGTCGGCGTCTTCGGTGAATTCCAACCCATTACCGCTTCTATTTTCGACGGATCCACTTTAATACCTGCCTCACAGATAACATGACCCAGAAACTGCACCTCTCGAAGCCAAAACTCACACTTCGAGAACTTAGCGTATAACTGCTCTTTCTTTAATAACTCTAACACTAATCGAATATGTGTCGCATGTTCAGTCTCCGTCTTTGAATACACCAATATATCATCGAAAAACACAATAACAAACTGATCTAAATACGGTTTACAAACCCCGTTCATCAGATCCATGAAGACTGTCGGAGCATTTGTTAACCCAAATGGCATAACCAAGAACTCGTAATGCCCATATATCGTTCTGAAAGCTGTCTTCGGTATATCTGATTCTGCAGCCCGAACCCGATGATACCCGGATCTAAGATATATTTTCAAGAAATACGACGCACCCTGAAGCTGATCGAACAGATCATCGATTATAGGTAACGGATACTTATTCTTAAACGTTCTCTTATTCAATCCTCGATAATCTATACACATTCTCAGAGTACCATCTTTCTTCTTTACAAATAACACCAACGCACCCCACGGCGAAGAACTCAGTCTTATAAACCCTCTGTCTAACAATTCTTGTATCTGAGACATCATCTCTCTGATTTTAGAAGGTGCTAACCTATAAGGAGCCTTAGCTACTGGAGTTGTTCCCGAACCAACTCAACCTTATACTCTACTTCTCTTACCGGCGGCAACCCCGGTAACTCATCAGGAAATACCTCAGGAAATTCCGAAACCACCGGAATATCAGTCATAGATCTCTTCTCTATCTTAGCATCAATAACATAAGCCATAAAAGACTCACACCCCTTAGAAAGAGATTTCTTCGCCTTCATCATATAGATCAATGGAAAACTGAACCCACTTCGTTCCCCTCGGGCCACAATACGGGTTCCATCGGTCAAACAGAAAGTCACAATCTTCTTATCACACTTAATGTGGGCCTTATGCGGGCTCATCCAGTTCATCCCTAACACTACGTCAAAGCTTGGGATAGGCAACACTAAACAGGACATAGCAAGCGGTCTACTATCAATTTCTATAATAGCTCTAGACACATACGTTGTGGCTGGAACCGTCTTACCATCCGCTACTTCTACTCTAACAGGCTCAGACAGCACAGTAGCAGGTAACCGTAACATAGTAAAGAAATCTATAGACATAAACGTCCTATTTGCACTCGAATCAAACAATACTCTAACAGGTATTGAGTTGATCAAGAACATACCGGTTATGACGTCATCATTATTAGTTGCGGCCTCAACTGTCATCTGAAAGGCCCTGGATTTCGCACTCGGCAGGTTCTTTCTCTTCTGTCCACTTGAGGCTGTGGAACACCCGACAGATGTCGAACGCGCCGCTGACCCTGCCCCAGAACTTGCGCCCTTTGACGCCTGACAAATTGCTGAACGGTGACCCGGCTGATGACAACTCCAACACACATTCTCCCTGAAGGAACACCCCTGAGATTCATGACCTACCATACCACATCTTAAACACCTTATCATTGCCTCTGAACACTGCCCACTGTGAGAAGAGTTACAACCCTTACACCATTCTCTCTTACTAAAACCAGACCCTGAACTTTTTTGGTTACCTTTACCCTTTTGTCTAAATTCAAACGGTTTCTTAGACCTCGAACTTGACAGACTGGTAGTTTGACCACCCTGCGGTACCATATTCCCTATATTCACACCCCTCGCTGCTCTAACATCACTTTCTACCATCTTTTCCATCACAAAAGCCTGAGATAACGTCGGTGTGGACCTCCCAAACGTCCTGTATTCCGGCAAGATCATATTCACAAGTGCTGGATTCTTGATTGTTCATCAGGCACCCATTGTTGCACAAACCTTAACTTATCCATGTATTTCTCAATCACCTCATCAATTGACATCTGCGGTGTCATCCGCATTTCTAGGAACTCCAACTTGATTCTGTTCATATCGAACACATTACAGTACTGTTCACATACCTTCGCATAAAACTGTTCCCAAGTAATCATTCTAACTTGCTCTGGAGGGACACTAGCTATTATAGAATCCCACCACACCATTGCTCTATCTTTCAACAACCTGCTCGCATAAGTCACCTTTAATTCTGGCTCACACTGACAAGCCTCAAATGCATTTTCAACCTCCCTTAACCAATTGAGAGTCATAGATGGGTCAGAACTTACCGAGAACGAAGATGGTCCACAATCTCTGAATTGTTTAAAGGTGCATCTTTTTGGTGGCTGGTATTGTTGTTGGAATTACTGTTGTGGAAATGGTTATTGGTATATGGGTGGCTGAACTTGGTTCATCATCATTGGGTTTGAGTACTGGTAGTTGATCTGTGGTGGCGTGATGTATTGAGGGAATTGATTCTGGAATGGGTATTGATACTGGTTCTGGTTTATCTGTGATACGGTATGCGACTGTGCAGTGGCAAAACCTGGCGGTGTATCCTCATTACCCAAATGTCTAGCTAACTCAAGCTCAGCAATCTTTTTCTGAGCTTCCTTAAACTTACTTTCAAGCTCATGCACATAATCAGCATCGTAAACCTCTGCCTCATCCTCCACATCTGGAGCACTGAACGTTCCGGGGTGGATCGGGTTTGAAGCGTTCACATCCCTGTTATCTGCCATCTGTGCTACACAACACTTGCACAAAAGCTTAGTGGATAACTGTTAGTTATTAAACACTAACATGTACAACATCCTGCATTCACTTAGCCCCCTTTCCACGGACATGTTTGACTTAACTCAGGGTTTAGAAACAAATACGCGCACGTACTTGCTGCTAAACCACGCTCTGATACCAAGTTGTAACACCCTGATTTTTTTTATCACAGCGGAAGTACATTTAATTACTAAAATAATCCTGGTTAATGTTTACAAACCATAGTTAACTTTATTACAATATTTCAAAACGACGGTGTTACTTAAAAACATTACAAAATCAGAAAACATCAGAGTTTAGCTTATAGTCAAACATTTCTTCAACCCGTCCACAACACCCGTTCTAATCAGCAGTACCTAAACCTGCAGGGGTGGAAATGTGGGGGAATTAGCACAACTGATAAGTGAATAGATACTATTTAACAGACTAAGCATAAGCAACTGAACATGCAAGGGTCACATATATGCTAACGTCCTGAACTAGCATACAACAACAACTGATAATATGAGGATCGGCGGCTTGTACCAGCACACGACTTAGCTGATCAGGCTACAGTCTACCGATAGTCCGCTTTACTGATTCCACAGCATAACCGTCCAAACGCAACACATGCGTCCTTCTATGCTATACTGAACAATCAGTAACATCATGACCCGACCAGGCTACCACGGTCGACCTCACATCAACCCTACCTTGCCGCCTCGGTGGGTTCCCAACCTTGCCGCCTCGGTTGGTGTCCAACTAACAGTGCGCACATAAGATCACAGATAATCAGTCATGCAGTCGTCCTAACTAGCATGACAATATCTAACTACATATGGTATTCATAATAGATATAAACATAAGTATAAAGAGTCTGAACAAGTAGCGTGTCAGCTACTTAATACTCTATCCGGAGATAGACCCACTTACCGAATACCGGCAACTAGCTCAGATAATCTATCACTGAGCGGCTTCCTTATTCTTGTCACCTGAACATAAGGCAAATCAAGTTAGTTTCTGTCTGTTAGCACAAAGCAGCACAGTACAGTAAATTAGTAACAAAAGTGTCACTAAAAGTCCACCTAACACTTATGCATTTTTAGAATTTACATCCTGATTATCATAAGTCACGCGGACAGCATAACGGCTAGAAAACAGCTAAATTAAACAACAATGCATCACTGATCTACATCCGTACGGTTGCACATGCATCCGTACGGTTGCAAGTCCATCCGTACGGTTGCATAGTGCGTCCGTACGGTTACACTCTTTTTGCCCGGTTGCACCACACCACTGCATCCGTACGGTTACACTATGTACCCGTACGGTTGCACCATGTACCCGTGCGGTTGCAAGCTGCAACCGTACGGTTGTGTTCTTCGTGCAGCAGCAGCAGAAACTGACGTGTTTCGCACCAAAATCACCCAAATCTCAATCTTGAACCTGTTTTTGACCTCAAAACCACTTATAACTTGTACACAAAACATTTAGTAGTATAAACCCACAAGTTTTGAGCCAAATCAATATCAAATTAAGCATCAAGACACCAAAATCACATTTATCAAAAACCTAGTATCAAACCTAAATAAAACACTGATTTGGACATGAAATCACGCAATTCTTACCTTGATAGACTCACAATGACACAAGAAAAACGATTTCAAACACAATTTAAGCTCCAAATCAAGATATAGAGATTAGGGTTTTCAAGTGGTGAAAGTGTTAGGTACGGGATAATTTTAGAAGATTCAAGAAAAATGAAGGAAATGAGCTGAATAAAGCTTATATATGTGGGTTAAATACCATACCCCATCACACACGGGTATTTACCAGTTATCTAATAATTTTCGTACTTAATTTGACTGCTCTAACGGAGTCCAAATTAAATAAACGAACATGTTCTGTGACCCTTGTTACAAAATGGTCTTAATCAAATAATAAAATAGTATAAACTATTCAACTAAAATAAAAGCATAATTAACTACACAATTATGCCTAAGGGCAAAATAGTCATCTTACATCTAAGCCCTGTCTGAGGATGTTACACCGGGCCAAAAATTTTATCCGCAATCTCTACATAGCGTAAAACAATTGAATACATAACATGTTTATTGTGCTAGCAATAAAAAATGAGATAGAATTTACCAATTGAAGTAAGCTTTGGTTATTTGATCTCGGGCTTGAGCTCGTACATGAGCCGATAGGGAACAATTCAGTGAATTTATGAGTTCGATGAACCCTTTTCAATTGTTGTTTTATTGTTTTAGATGGATTCAAATCTTCCGCCCGTTGAGTAGATTAGTTACTTTGTTCCTTAGCAAGGTTTTGGTCTTTTGTCGTTGTATTGTATTGTCTTGTCTTGAGTTTTCGTTAGATTGATCGTTTTATTTAGTTTGATAGTTAGGTATTTGTATGTTTTTAGCGGTTTCATATTTTTGATGAACTCGTATAATCAGTAACACGCTGTATAAAGTTTTATGGTTTTTTGAAAACAAGAAAAAAGAAAAAAGAAAAAAGAAAAAAAAAATAAACTTTGGTGCCTCCGTCATATTTTCCACTCTATTGTTGACACCTGTAACCATTTTTCACATTACGTGTCATCTCTTAACCTCACCCCTTTCCATCTCACCAGTCCTACCGGACCACCGCCCTCTCACGGCGGCCTTCTCCCGCCGATTAGCAGAAGCAACCAATCCTTTTTTTAGTGTTTTCCGATTCGAAATTTTGAAGTTCTACTACAGAGGACAACCAGCAGTACTCATTTTGTTTGAAGTAAGATATATATATAATCACTATACTTCCATTGATATTTGTTTCATTTATTTCTCTATTGTGGTTATGTTTTTAGTTTAATTTTGTATTTTGTATTTTGTATTTTTCGTCAATTGTTACTATTTGTAGGTGGTTTTGTAAGTGTGCGGACATGAATTCAAATTAGGGCTCCAAATTTGTACTGTATTATTTATTTTTCTGTACAGGAAAGTATATTTTGTATTCAAATTTAATTATAAAGACAATCAACTATGAAGTACTATGTACTTTATATTGTACAGTAAATGAGTTGCCTTTATGATATTTTGATGCTTGATAGTTATTATAGTTTTGAGGTTGTAAACTGTATACCAATATTTATACCCTTAACCATATATTATGAAGTAGTAACAAATTAGTTACACACTAGAAACTTAATACTAAATTCTAAATAAATTTTATAACTATGAATCATAGAGGTATGAAGATACAATAACCGAAGGGTGTTCGTTTACAGCAGATGAAGTATCAAAAGATTTCGATTTTTATTTGGCGATAACGTGACTATATATTAAGGAACGATTATATCACAAACTAATTAACTTCTGTCAGTTGAATATTATAAAATGAAATATAGAAAGATCCAAATTCCAAACGAACCCACCAGGAATTACGTTGTCGGAATCTTGAAAAATAACATAATTTATAATATGTGTCAAAAAATTTAAGCTGTGGATGGCATGGGAGCTCGTGAAGGGAGCTCAGCTGCTAATCATTCTAAACCGACCGTAAGTCAGGTTTTCTTATAAATTTGGCTGAACAACTTATTAACTTATTAGTTATCTTATTCTTTTGTTTGTTTATGTTCAGGAAGCTAATCCACCTTCATATGAGTATTGGTTAAACTTTGTAATGGTACGTTATAGAAACAAATGGTTAGCAAATAGTAATGAATATTCGAAATAAATATTTTACAGGTTTGTGCATTTTTTGGCTAGGCTTACTATGCTGGTGCAGTCAGGCCACCGTTTAATGGGTCAAACATTTCACCTCCAACTCCTAATCCTTACATATGGAGCGGCCAGGTGATCATCTATGCTGACGTATATGCAACGTCGGGACTTGAACCCGAACACAGGTGGGGCGAAACTAGTGACAGGGGGTAAACACTAAAAAAATGCTTATTTCTTGGTAAAAGAAAATTAGTGTAAATTCTTTTTTTCCCCTAAATCCAGGTGGGGCCGGTACCCTTTGGGCTACCCTATGTTCCGCCACTGCGTATATGTAACTTATTCCAGTCTCTTGTAAATGTACTAATTTATTTATTTTAAATTTATGCTTATGTAACTTATTTCAGCCTGCTATGATGCCTCCATATGGTACTCCGATTCCATACCCTGCTTTATATCCCCCAGCCAGAGTTTATGCTCACTCTGGCATGGCAATGGTGATCATTTACATTTTCACTATTGAATTACGTAAAAATCATAATCATACTTACTTTACATCCTAGTAACCCATCAATTATAAATATATTATTTCTGCCGTTGTCACTCAGCAAGATGAGCGGGAACTGCAGAGACAGAAAAGAAAGCAGACAGCTCAAAAATTGAGACTGCGCAAGCAGGTACCGTATACTTCTTGATGATAGCTTTTCAAAATTAATCAGCCGTGCACGGATCATAAAAATAATAATAATTATTATAATTATGTTCAGTTTTCACTTTTCACTTCCATGATAATAATTTATGTAGACTCCAAGCGCTGCACAGCCAGTTGTAGAAATGGAGCCGAAGGCGAGTCATGGGAAGAAAAGGGGCCGAAAGATAAAGTACAAGGTTAGTTTAGGAAATGAAAATGTGTTTCCTTCCAGGAATGGAGAGGGCGGGAAGGCGGCATCAAGTTCAGGGAATCACGGTACCTCTACCCAAAGGTTTGTAGAACTAATATTTTATTTTATTTTTGTTTTACCATTAATTCGTGTGTTATTGATTATAAATTTGAATTGGAATATTAGCAGTGTGGAGAGTGAGCATGATGGTTCTTCAAATGGTAATTGACACGACGACCTTATGTTCTCTGCGTCTTTTGACTCTTAGTACTATGTGTAATTCGTATTTTATCGGCAGCCAATCATATATCAGCTACTGCTGGCGATTTAAATATGTGGATAGACTTGTGGAATCCCGCTCCAAGCAACGTAGATTTGGAAATGCAACCAAATTCTTGTGATGTTTCTCAACAAACGATTATATCACCAATAATGGATACAGGCAACGTAGATGTAGAAATGCAACCAAATTCTTGTGATGTTCCTCAACAAATGATACCATCAGGCAACATAGATGTGGAGATGCAACCAAGTTGTTGTGATGTTTCTCAACAAACGATTCCATCACCAATAATGGGACGAGATGATATGATTCCTGATCAATGTACGCAGGTATGAATGAAGTTCAGACATCTATTGGCAAAAATCTAAAACTTGTAATAAAACTTTCGACATATACCTGCAATTATGAATTTATGATTGCTGCAATTATCATTCAGCAAAATGAGTGGGAACTGAAGAGACAGAAAACAAAGCAATCCATCAGGGTGGCAGCTCAAAAATTAAGATTGCGCAAGCAGGTGCCATATACTTCTTGATGATAGCTTTTTAAAATTAATTAGCTGTGCACACAGATAATAATAATAATAATAATAATAATAATAATAATAATAATAATAATAATAATAATAATAATATAATAATAATAAAGTTATGAGGTTTCCATTGTTCGGGTTATCTGGGAGGGTGAATATCTTTTTACTCTGACGTACACAGTTGATCCGAAACAGTCTGTAACCATTTCTAATCCCTTCCCTGGCCAACGAAGATTTGAATTTTAAACCTTATGATTGCTGCAATTATGACTCAGCAAGATGAGCGGGAACTGAGAAGACAGAAAAGAAAGCAAGCCAACAGAGAGGCAGCTAAAAAATTGAGACTACGCAAGCAGGTACCGTATACTTGATGATGGCTTTTCAAAATTAATTAGCCGTGCACACGAATAATAATAATAATAATAATAATAATAATAATAATAATAATAATAATAATAATACTGCTGCTGCTGCTGCTGCTGCTGCTGCTGCTGCTGCTGCTGCTGCTGCTGCTGCTGCTGCTGCTGCTGCTGCTGCTGCTGCTGCTGCTGCTGCTGCTGCTGCTGCTGCTGCTGCTGCTGCTGCTGCTGCTGCTGCTGCTGCTGCTGCTGCTGCTGCTGCTGCTGCTGCTGCTGCTGCTGCTGCTGCTGCTGCTGCTGCTGCTGCTGCTGCTGCTGCTGCTGCTGCTGCTGCTGCTGCTGCTGCTGCTGCTGCTGCTGCTGCTGCTGCTGCTGCTGCTGCTGCTGCTGCTGCTGCTGCTGCTGCTGCTGCTGCTGCTGCTGCTGCTGCTGCTGCTGCTGCTGCTGCTGCTGCTGCTGCTGCTGCTGCTGCTGCTGCTGCTGCTGCTGCTGCTGCTGCTGCTGCTGCTGCTGCTGCTGCTGCTGCTGCTGCTGCTGCTGCTGCTGCTGCGCATATCCAAAATAGTCTATTAGTGTTTTTCAAACCCTTCCCTGTCCACCCCAAGATTTGAACATGCGACCTTATGATTACTGCAATTATTACTCAGAAAGATGAGCGGGAACTGAAGAGGCAGATAAGAAAGCAATCTAACAGAGAGGCAGTTCAGAAATTGATTGCTCAGGTACAAACTTCTTAATAATAGGTTTTCAAAGTTACTTAGCCATACCCACGGATAATAGGTTACCCGGGAGGGTGAGAATTTTATACTTTAATGCAGCCTATCCGGAATAGTCTGTGACCGTTTCTAAACCCAGCCACACAAGATTTGAATATGAAAACTTATGATTGTTGCAATTATCACTCAGCAAGATACGTGGGAACTGAAGAGACAGAGAAGAAAGCAATCCAACAGGGAGGCAGCTCATCATTCGAGACTACGCAAGCAGGTATCTTATACTTCTTGATCATAGCTTTTTATAACTTAATTAGCCGTGCACATTGATAATAAAAATAAATTATAAAATAATAATAGTAATTAATAATAGTTGTTAATAATTTAATAATAATAAAGCTTTTCAAAAAAAAATAAAAAAATAATAATAGTAGTAATAATAAATATTATTATAATTATTTTTTTTTATTCATAAACTGTTATTCATATTCATATTCATATTAATATTCATATTCATATTCATATTCATTCATATTCATATTCATTCATATTCATATTCATATTCATATTCATTCATATTCATATTCATATTCATATTCATATTCATATTCATTCATATTCATACTATATACTATTTGTCCAAGGTTGGGATGTCATTTAATGGGTCAGCATAGAAAAAGTTAATGTCGTTTAAAGGCTTGGAGTTGATAATTTCTATTTGAATTTTGAATTTAAGATTTCAAAATAGGTTATTTTTATTAACTTTATTTTGAATCTTTTTTGTATATAAGTTTTTATACATGTAAGTATTACTTTAATTTGTTTTGATCGAGTATTCCTCCTCACTAATAAAGCAAAATCAAATATGGTCTCAAGTTTATGGTTTCTCATAAAAGTATATTTGAAATAATAAACTCTACTTCGAATAAAATGTACTACGTGATACTTATTTCTTTGGCCCACCGACTTAAATTGTACAATATGTTTATTTAAGATAGTTCTATATTGAAATGATATGCATTATATGTAACAAGTTATTAACTGCACTAGAACTATAGTTTCACTTCATTATGTTCAAATTATTATGTCTTATATTAATCATTAAATGAGATAGGTTGTATATAATCATAATCATATCAAATACTTCTCTTTATAAAATTTGTTGAATGATATTATGATAAATAAATTTATCAAACCGTGTATTTTCGGGTCAATAATCTAGTTATTATCGTAATAGTGGTTAGCATAGTTATTATCATAATATTGGTTAGCATGTTGTACTTTTGCAACACTCTTAGAATTTAGCTATTGAAAGAGAGTATGTGTGTGTGTGTGTCTATATATATATATATATATATATATATATATATATATATATATATATATATATATATATATATATATATATATATATATATATATATATATACAACAACAAAACCCAATACCACATAAGTGGTGTATGGGGGAGGTGAGATGTAGACAATCCTTCCCCTATCCGAGAATAAAGACAAGTCAATTCTCCACCCAGTGTGAAAAACACTCTCAAAAGTAGAGAAAGTCATCCCTCTCTCTATTCGACGGATAGAGAGATTGCTTCTGAGTGGACCTCCGGCCAATAAGTAGGAAAAAAAAATTAAAAAACAAAATTAAATTAAAAATAAAATTGAGACGCCATGAAAATGGTAAAATCAAATTTTCATGGGTTTTAAATCCTGCCTGAAGTTTGCTTTAGGCTCTAAGAGTCAGTCAAGTCGCCAATAAATCGACGCTGCTGTCGGCTCAATAGCTAGAGCCACACACACATATATATATATATATATATATATATAAATCATGTGCAATATGCTGACGTGTCACTTTCCGGTTAAATTATGCCATGCGTCACTTAAAAAATTTTCGTCAATTTTTTCCTTTTTTAAATGAATTAATCCTATATATTCTTCTTTTTAGGTTGTACTTGACTCATTAAATCCAAACTTCAACAATTTTCGTCCATTTTTTCATTTTCTAAATAAGTTGGGTCATATATTTCCTCCTATTTAGGTTGTATAGGTTGTATATGACTCATAAAATGCAAACTTAACAAATCTTTCTCACAAACTACAACGATCTTCATCAAAAAATCCGTTCTAACTAATGAACGAATAAACTTATTTTATTTAAATAAAACTCGAGTATATAACTTAATATAAAATATAAATAAACAATCAAATAATTTAATAATCAAATAATTAATCAGTATTAATGTTATCGATAATAAAGAGTTTTTTCATTGTAATTGTATTATACATTTGATCAGTATCAATACTAACGTTATCGAAAACTAATTTATACAATTGTCGTGTAATGCATGGGTTCATTTAGTATAATTTTTGTTTGTGATGTGTAATTGCATAGTATGATGCAGACTTGAGTATCTGAAAGACTGAACTATAGTTGTAATTTTATAACATGTGCGCAGGCCGAGTGTGACAAGCTAATCGTAAGAGTTCAGGTGCTCAGCAATGAGAATGGCAATCTCAAAGATGAGTTGCAAAGGCTTGCTGAGCAATGCAAGAAGCTTACATCTGAAAACAATTCTATGAAGGTATATTTAAACAACTAATTTCATACGCATATGTGAATACTACATCACTTTTCGTGAATTTTGACATCTCGACCCGACTACTCAGTGGCGGAACATAAGGTTACCCAAAGGGGGTATCCGCCCCACCTGGATTTAAGGGGGAAAAAATTTTTTACACTAAATTTTTTTAGTGTAAAGCCAAAAAATAAGGTTTTTTTTTTTAATGTTTACCCCTGCTGAAAATTAAAAATTTATTAAATTTTTACACCGGTCCCATTTGGTTCTGGGTTCAAGTTCCACCACTGCAACTACTACGTCGGATTTATCTCAAAACGGGTCAAATATGTTTTTTAGCTAAAATAAGAATGGTTCCAAAGTGGCCACTCCCTGTTGTGCAGAGTTTGTATCCACCTAGTGGTGCAGGTTCGAATCCTGGGAGGGGAGGTTTTCTCTCATATGGCTGAATCACCATTCCACTTCTGGTGGGTGGGGTCCTCAGACAAAACCGGTCGGGTTCACCTCCTGAAATAAGGTTGTGCGAAGATTCGAGAGTGGGTTTCCTCCTTCGGGTGCGTGATTCAGTAACCAACTAACCAGCCGTTCAAAAAAAAGAATGGTTCCAAAGTTGCCCAAATTGTATAAAAAAAATGCTTATACTATCTTATACTCCGTTGAAAACAATTATTAGTTGAAAATCTAATGATATAGTTTATATAATCCTATTGAACACATTATTGTGAAAATTTGAAAATAGTGAACTCAGACCGCTTTCAGTTACCCTTTATAATCCTATTTTTGTTTAGCATTATCCTTTTGTTTTGGCGGTGTTGCGAAACATTGATAGTTTGTATTGGTTGAACAGGATAAGCTAAACAAGCATTGCGAACCTGATGCTGTGTTGAAACTCGACGGACATATTCAATTGCAAGCGGATGATGAAGGTGAGGATTAAGAATGTGACGGTCAGACCATTTAGTTACTACACTTAGAAATTTAGGTAGAAATTCATTTGGTGGTATTTAAAACAAGCCGACTTTAGGATTCATTGATGAAACTCGATCGTTAACATCATTAATCAGCAGCTTAAGCTCGCATACATATTGGTCATTTCCCACATTTTTTCATGGGTAATGGTAATATTTTTGCCAGAAGTTGAAGCATCTTTCGACTGTTTTTTTCTACTGTTTAGTTTCAGTGAATCGCTTATTTCGTCACCAAAACGACCCATTATGTTAAGTGATGCTTCTGTTTGTGTTTAGTGGTAGCAGACAAATATTAGCCTCTAAAGATTCATCCACTACTCTAATTCCTGGTGACTAATTTGCAAGTAAATACATCAAATATACTTCCTTATCTACCACACTAGTTATACACTTACACAGTATTACACCACAAATTAACCCATAGTCCCCAAATATATTAACTTTATTTATCACAATATCCCAAAAAGGAAAATGCAAAAAAAAAAAAAAAAAAAAAAAAAAAGCCCTAGAATAGTAGGAGTATTCAAATATATTCAACTAAATTCATACTTCATGTAACTAAAACCTCCATGCTGACGTGGCAACAAGCGGCCTATCATGCCAACAAAGCACCATCTCCGCTTGTCGTTTCACTACGTGGAACCCCCTGACCTGTACCCGTTTCAGTAAACACTCAGCTTGAAAGTCAGCAAATTGACTCATCCCCACCGCCTTCATCCCCGCCCTACCGAACACCTCATGCCACGACGGCACCTGCCGTCCGGACGCTTCCACCGCCGCCGTTATCTTCGGCAGCAACACAAACATCTCAATTTTCCTAATCCAGTCACTCCCTCCGCCACCACTACCGTTTGCCGCCTCCAACGATTCTAACAAAGTCGAATAAAATTCGAGACCGTCGATCACCGTTTGCCGGAAGAACGACGGTTCTCCTCCCATAGCTCCTTCACCGTCAACGCAAACGACAACTTGCGGCGAAACTGCTCGCATGTCGTTTACGAAACCGGCGCCTAAACGGTGAAACACCGTCGATGAGAGGAGAACAGCTGTCTTCTCTCCTTCCATAAACTTAATCGATTTAAACGATAAGTATTCGAAAGTTCTGGTTGAAACGAACTCGATGTCGAATCGTAGCTTCAAATTACGCGCGAACTGCCATAGATTTTCTCTGATCAGCTTCGATTCCATTTCGTACTCTTCCGGGACGATAGCGGTTATTCTAACCGCAGGAGAATGGACCTTTCGCGATTCCGATTTCTCCGCAATTTCTTTCATGAAAGACGCCAAATGACCTCCTAAACCGATGTCGAAATCGATGACGTGGACGATCATCGCACCGTCCACAGCTTCCAGCATGGCTTGGTTAGATGTAAAGTCCGAAAACATAGGAATTGGAGAAACGTTGGAAAACGTTTTATACGCTTTGATCGCTTGTACAATCTCCAAGGAAGAAGAGGACTGAGTCATCCGAGTTGGACCGGTGAGTAGCGACTGAAGCGCTTCTTTGAAATAGAAAGCTGCTCGTTGAAGCGGCTTTCCAGTTGGCGCTCGTAGCCGCTGATTGAGCCGCGCCAAAATCACCTGAGCTAGTTGAATAGACCGTGTCTCGAAACACTCGGCTATTCGGATCAACTCGTCCACGTAATCATACCCGTTATTATTCGGTTCATCATCGATGAAATCTAACGCGTTTAGATTCGGATTCAAATTCTCGAAATCGGAATGAAAGAACAGAGCAGTTGCCGGTGCAGCCGATTCCGTGTGAATCGGTGGCAGTTCAGGAAGATCAAGTGGATAACCAGATTTAGTAGAATCATCATGAAGCCCTAATTCTTTCATAAGTGAATCCCATTCTTCAAACTGATGAATCATTCCATTTTCATTACTATTATTATTATCTAACCCCAATTGATCAAACACAACGTTACTAGTATTACGATCAGCCGAATTTGTGGGACTACGTTGTACGTCGAGTACAGATTTCGGTTCGTAACGATTACTTACGATACCACCACCAGCAACACTAGTAACTTGTTTGATGTTAGGTGAATTCAGATTGTTTTGGGATGAAACAAAGGGCAATTTCATTACTCAAATGTAATGCAATAAGTAAAGGTTTTGTAAATTGTAAAATATGGAATGAAATTTGAGTTGGGGGTGAAAGAGGGTTATTTGAGGTTATGAAGATGAGGTTTTGTAACCATAGAAAGTGGTGGGGTATGGACGGCCATGTTAATGGAAATTAGGGACAATGAATTGACAATACGAGCGTGAGGAGAAGATTGATTGATCGCACAATATCATTGAAGCTTCATCGTCAAGTTTTTTTTATATTTTTTTTAATAAAAAAAATAACGGCTTTTGCTTTTGGTGGTGATATAAAAGTGAAAAAACATAAGTAATGTACAAGTTTTATTTCATGTGGTACAGTTTGTTATGATGATATCTTTTGTGTTTGACAAATTTGAGTGTGGAAAGATGAGTTTACTTTAGGCTTTTGTTGATTCTTTTGGTTGGCTTCTTTTTAGAGTTAAGTGGGTTGACCTATAACGTAAACGTGAAATTAATTTGTTGTTTGTGATACAGTGAATATAACTAGAATCGCTCATAGTTAATAAACGTGTTTAAACAACATATAATAATCTGATAATTTTTTAGTTTAGGCAGAGTTTGTAGAAATATTCTTTTCTCTGATCAAGGTACAGGTGTATATCGATCATTTGCAAACGCAACGTTTTCGATACGATGTGTTACTTGTAACTTTTCACAACTCTTCGAGTGAGGCGTTTTGAGTCATTCAGCATGGGCACGAAAATGGACTTCAACCGCATCCCACATATTATTTAGTTATTTATTTTTAATACTTTTCTTTTTTATAAATGAAAAAAAGTATTTTTATATTTATATTAACAGAAAAATATCAAATAAATTTGGTGAAGTGTATCTTCATAACCTTCTTACAATTTTTTTGATCACATGTCTCTCTTCCACAATCTTGGCACATTAGCCACTACTTTACCACAACCTTAACAAAAACGCATCAACACTACATGGGTATTTTCAGTTATCTTTATATTTCCAAATTCAAATACGGAGTAAAAGTATATCTTTTAAGCATCTTGATCTTCAATAATATACTTCAAGTATCATTTTTCAAATACTCTTATACTCTTATACCAATTAAATTAAAAACTAATTGTTATGTATGTCAACCTATCAATTATGCTATCACCGTGCTTCAAAAATATTTAAATACTCCGTATATAGCAATATTAGAAAAGTATTTTTACTCTAAACTTCAAATTCAGAGGAAGGTGATTTTGAAGGACAAGGTTGAATATTACATCAAATCATAGTTATACTATCTGCATCTTATTACCTAATCATTTTAATTTTCTGATGAATTTAATCGATGTCACATTTCAGATTGTTTGTTTCATACATTTAAAAGTTTTAGATTTTATTTTCAATTTTATAAGCTGTATTTAAAAAATAACTAGAAATATATAAATAAAATATATAGGAGGTAAAAGGCTATTATACTACCTTATTGTAACGTAAAAGTAAAATCTCTACAAATAACTAAAAGTATATACATTTTATACAAAGCTAGGTAAAGTGTCCCTTTTCCGTGTATGTTCTCTTTTCTTCATCTTTTTTTTTTTTTTTTTTTTTTCCTTTTTTTCTTTTGTTTTTTTATCTCAAGAATCTTTTTTTTCTTTCATAAAAGAAACTTTCTATGCGTATAGTACTTTTGAAAGAAAAGTAATACCACCTTCTCAAACATTTTTAAGATCTTTATGGGGATTGTGAAAATTTTAATAATTTCGATTCTAAATGTGTGTTTGACGAACGAGCTTATAAAAGTTTATAGAAGCTTATAAAAGCTTAAACTTAATATTATATTCCATGTCACGCTTATCTCAATCAAAGGTTGCGTTAGATAAACCTAAATGATTTAACGATTAATGGTTTAGAATCTGAATCATTCAAAGTCTCTGAATAAACTTGGTTCTGAATGAAATACGATGTTTGATAATCATTTTGAATGAATAATATAAATTAGGTGAAATTACCTTGTTAACGTGTTATAATATATTTGTTTGTTAAGTGTTTTTATAAATTAAGTATGATATTACAGAAAATTCATGTGTTTAATGGTTAAGAGAGTAATCAACTTTGAATGGTTGAACACTGAATATTGAATCATTCAACATAATATATCATTCAGAAATCAGCACAAACGCGCAGAATGCTAAATGATTCAGCATTCAAAGCTGAATCATTAAATTAAAAAATAAACAAACACACCCAAAATCTCTGATCATTCGACATTATGGTGATCATACATGGTCTAACAAAATATTCCTAACATTTTATACCATGGTGTGAACACATTTATTCTCACGTGGATATGAACGTAATTCTTAAATGGGGCCTAAATCCTGTGATCGATTTGATTCTGTGATTCGAGTTTAAATCGCTAAATAACTATATCAACCTCAAATTTTTTATCTCCTCCAATATACTCCGTATATGCTTAATTTTGATTAAATAAGAACTGTCTTTTATTAAATACTAGGTTTAAGCCCGTGTATTACACGTAACTCATAACCGTTACAAATCCTTCTTTGTATATACATATTAAGAAAAAATATAAATATTATGTATCATATATATAAATAGATGTATATATATATATATATATATATATATATATATATATATATATATATATATATATATATATATATATATATATATATATATATATATTCTATAAAGAATTTTAAAGAATTGCATTGTTTTTTATGTTACAAAAAATGTTACAAGTTAGTATTGTTACTTATAGGGTTTAATAGGGTAATTTGAATCTTAGATCACTTTTATGATACTCTTAAACGTTCATACCAAATATAATGTGTTATAACCCTACTTATAATTAGATACCTAAAATATATTTTACATTATATTAAACAATAATATATCTTATATCTGTGTTAAAAAAAATGCAATTTATTTAACCCTAATCATATCATATTCATAATTATAATGTAACAAAAAATAATATGAATGTAATAATTGATGGTAATACCATCAACACAAATTCCTAACCGTGATAGTGAAACTAAAAGTTTAGATCGAGAACTTTAAATATAAATATAAATTAATAAAGACGCTTGATGGTACCTTGGTTGTACAATGTAGAATCAAATACAATTATACACAGTGGTGGAACTTGAGCCCGAATAAAAGATGGGGCGAGTGTAAAAATTTAATAAAAATTTTTGACCACCAGGAGTAAACATTTATAAAAACTTTATTTTTTGATTAAATTGTTTTAGTGTTATTTTTTTAGTGTAAATTTGTTTTTCTAATTAAATCCAGGTAGAGTGGATACCCCTTTGGGAAACACTATGTTCCGCCCATGATTATACAAAACATATTTTCAATTGATTGCAGCTGATCTATCTCAATATGGTTCCATTTACTCGAAACATCCGTTTGTTGGTAAAAATTTAATAGACGACGCACATTAAATTTGATTTAACCTGATCATCACAATTAAAAAGAAAAAAAAAACCTATCAGTGATGTGAATAGATGGATGTAATTGAAATTAAACCTAATTTTTTGATTAATTCAAAAACGTATAATTTATTGTGTGGGGATTCTAAACTGAGCATAGAATGTAATCATGTTTCTAAAATTTGTTAACACTTTTCAATTAAATTTTCAATTTTATCTAGCGTTAAAACATTTTAATTTAACGATTTAATTTAAGTATTTTCATATTGTTCCTAATATTATTTATTATTCATTTAAATAATATATTTTTTAAGTAAATGACATGTGAAATTTACACTTGTCATAATAATATATAATTAATCACCTAATGCCACGTCACCTAATTTAAACTCTCTTTTATATAAATATATATTTATATAATATATATAGATATAGACTACATTCGTTCCAAATCTATTGTCTTCGGAAGAAAAAAAAAAGAACTTTTAGTTTTAATGACTGTTCACATGAACTATTTGTTTATTTTTCATTCCTATCCCTTATTTTTACTTATATTTTTATTTTACATATGTAAAATACATGTACAAAAGAACTTTATCACATTATTCTTATCTATTTATAAAAGTGAACAATTAATTTGAGATAAAAAAAATAATAGTGAACAATAGATTTGGAGCAGAGGGAGTATACATGATTTTCGCTAGAAAAAATAATTTTTATAATATGTTTGAAGAATCTGTTTAGTCAAAAGTTTATGAAAAGAGGTCTCAAGTTATTTCAAGAATATCTAACCCAATCAAACTATCTATATATACCAGTCTACCTGTATTTTTCAGAGTATTGGAGAAAAACAGATTTTCTATTTATGTGGATCTGTACTAGTAAGAGTCTACAGAACTCGCTGTTTAATTCAAATTAGTAAGTGACAAAATCGTATTCTGAATATAATTAAGATTATGGAAGCATTCAAGTGAAGTTATGAAGATCACTTAATTTATAGGATTTACCTTGATTTTTAGGAATAAGAATCAAATCTAAATAAAGAGTATGCTAGGTAAATTGTTTAATTGCTCATTCAGATGTTATACAACTTGTAATTGTATTTTTGTCTGTTCAAAGTCTATAATACATACAAATCAATTGTGATATCTTTGTTCAATCTTATTTCCAAACTTGTTATTGTTCAAACATTATAATCAAGAATTGTAATTGTAATATTAATTGAATTGATCCTAAACTAATTGACCAATCTTTGAGACTAAATTGGTATGATAGAAGGGTCATAATTTTTTTTGATGATCTAGTTGTTTCCGAATAAAAGCTTTCTTAATGAAGAAACGAAAGAAAAATCGTTTATCTATTCATCATGTTATGCACAACGATTTTAAAATAATAACATCTCATACGTTAACCGGTCAATTTTTATGAAATATAAACTTTAGATTCACAACACATTGAAGTACAATAACTTCGGAGGAAATTTCAATCGGAACTTTTTCTAGAGAGATATGTATCGTCTAAGTTTGCTATGGACTTGACATGATTTTTTCTCAGCAACAGAGTGAAATCATCACCATGTCTTTGGTTTTGATTTTTGGATATGTTGTTAGCATAACATAAATGGTTGTTATGTGAAAATTTGACCGTGATTGGACGTGCCTACAAAAAGATCTAAATTATTAAAATCTCAACAATTTTCTCGTGTTTCATTATGCATAACTTCTGTAAAATGATGATTGCATCTTGGTAACTGTTGGATTGTCATGATATGTGGATAAAGGTTTCAAAACATATGTCTACTTCGTGTAAAAATTTTAGCTCGGTCTGATGAGCAAATATAGAGATATTACGGTCTGAAGTTTCTGTTATGGGGTAGTCTGGATTTTTTTTACTAGACTAAGAGGTATCTTGGATTTTCTCTTAGACTAAAACGCTTTCTGAATTTTCCAGATTTACAAATTGTACAAACTTTGAATGTTTTAGACTTCGGGAATTTACAAATTTGAGCTAATACGAAGTTAGACAAAAAAAGGACACTGACCCATGTGAAGTCAGCCTCTGGTCAACCCATATGACGTTTTTGAAGGAAGAGAAGAAGCCTCAATTGAAATTTTCAACATTTATAAGCAAATGATTAGGTGGTCATTCATGCATATGCTTGAATGCGGTTCTTTTTCATGCTTACATTCAAATTTGTTGATGACTATTCTTCAAATATTTTAATGGTGTTGAAGCTTAAATGATCTAACCGTATGATGGTGCATTTAAGTTCAAACAAAAAAACTTACTAAAAATTTTTAATCTAAGTCAAAGTCCGTTTGAACCAATAATCATTTTTCCTTCATCATACGAGTTATTATATAGTTCAAAGGGAATATATTCAAAATATTTGGAGTTTTACTGACGAAGATTTAAAATTTTTTAACCCATAATTACATCTAGTATTCGATTGTTTAGTTGTTCATTTGTTAGGGAGAAATTGTTAAGAAAATAATCCTCACATGTATTAAATTGATACTGTAATACAAATCAATAATCAACTAAAAATCCCTTGACTGTTGGATTTAGTTTTATAAAGGGGATAAAAGTCCAGGGGTCAAAGCTGTAAATAAGTTAAAGGGTACATAATGTATGAGTCGACACTCGAGGGACTCTTTTGTAATTTATTCATTTTAGGTTGTTAGTCGTTAGGAATCTGTTAGAATCTGATTAGGGTTAAATACAGTGTTGGTTGTACAGTTTAGGTCAATTGAATGAGAATGTGAATGTTTTCTCTCAAATTGTTCGTACATTCATACTCGTAATTCACCATTGTAAACGTTTTCATGGTATCAGAGCTTACAATGGCGATTTAATTGTTCAATTGATTTGTTGTAGTAATTCAGAATTGCCCTAATTCTTGTGAATTACTTGAATCAATATGATGTTGTTTTACGCTTCCGCATCATTCGTATTGTGAAATGGATCCTCAAGTCTTTTAGAATCCTTTGTTTCTTCATCCTTCAGATGAACCTGGCACGCTGTTGATTCAGGAGAAGTTAATCGGCGCTCAAAACTACAGATCCTGGCGTCGTTCACTTGAAATTGTGGGATACGTGCAATAGCATGGTGATAAGCTAAATTATGAGCTCGGTTGTTGACTCAATTGCTAAGTCAATAATGTTCTTAGGCACTGCATCTGAAATTTGGACTCAATTGGAGAAAAGGTTTGCATTGAGCAATGGTTCTAGGAAATACAAACTGCACAAGGAAACATATTCCTTAGAGCAGTCTGGAATGCCTATTAGTGAGTACTATACTAAGATCAAGTGCATTTGGGAGGAACTTGATTAATTGAGTCAATTGCCTTCTATTAATGCTGGTACTCCAGAAGTTGTAATGTTCTTGAATGCACTAAATCAACAAAAGGAAGAACAACATCTATTCCAGTTTCTAAATGGCTTGGATGAACATTATAGTGCATTGAGAAGCCAACTGTTATTGATGAGTCCATTACCTTCTATTGAAATACATGTTCTATGATTCAACAAGAAGAATCTCAAAGAGAGATGTTTACTAATCTTGAGTCTACTGCCTTGTACAGCAAAGTTGATCAGAAGTCAAAGGATAAATGTGAAATTTGTGGCTATAAGTGGCATCCTCCAGAGAAGTGTTGGGAGAAAGTTGGCTACCCTCTGTGGCATTATAAATACAAACACTCAAAGTTGAATGCTCAAGGTAAGTCAAAGAGTGGCAGTTTTACTGGTACTAAAAAGACTGTAGCTCATGTGCAGGGTAACAATGTGATCTTTACCTCTGAACAATTTGAAAGGCTGTTGAAAAGCATTCCACAAATGACTCAGAATGATATCACTTCAGATGATGAACTTGAGCATCCTTTTGCTGCAGGTATTATGTCTAAATCTGTTCATAAAACTGAGTGGATATTAGATACATGTGCTACAGATTATATGACTCCTTTGATTGACAATATGTTTGATGTTAAGTCTTTGTGCTTTAAGCCTCACATTATGTTACCAAATCGAAACACTTCTGTCATTTCACATATTGGACAAGTTAAATTGGAAAATGGTATAATACTGAAAGATGTACTTTCTGTTCCTATCTTCAAGTTCAGTCTGTTGTCTGTTCCTAAACTCATAAAAGATCACCCTTGTGTAGTTACATTTTACTCACAGTTTTGTGTGATTCAGGAATTTATGACAAGGAAGGTGATAGGACTGGGTAAAAAGAAGAATGATCTATACTTTCTGATGAATGTACCTCTGCATCAGATTGATAAAAGATTGGTTAAACTGGCAGTTTCTACTATTGATGATTGTAGTTTGTTTTCTATAAAGAATGGGATATGTGCTAGTTCTAGTAAGCTTGTAAATGCATATAGCATGTGGCATCATAGGTTATGGTATGTGTCTAATACTAAGCTGAAGCACATTCCTTCATTGTCAGATGTTGTTGATGAATCTAATGAAAATGTGTGTATTACTTGTCCTATGGCTAAATTTGTTAAGCTACCATATGCTTTGAGTGATTCTCATTGTAATACTGTGTTTGAGCTGATTCATATGGACATATGGGGACCCTACAAAGTACTAACAAATGGTAAGTTTAAGTATTTTCTTACCATAGTTGATGATTGTAGTAGAACAACTTGGGTCTATTTACTTGTTCAGAAGAATGATTACTTTAGTGCTTTTAAGTCCTTTGTTCAGTTGGACAAAACTCAATTTAATAAAGATATCAAGATTGTCAGATCTGATAATGCACTTGAGTTTATTAAAGGCAAATTGGACAACTATCTGAGTGATAGAGGGATTGTGCATCAGACTTCTTGTCCAGATAGACCACAACAGAATGGAAGGGTAGAAAGAAAACATAGACACATTCTTGAAGTGTCTAGGGCATTAAGATTTCAAGCACATTTGCCATTAAAATGTTGGGGTAACTGTGTATCTACTGCTGTTTATCTAATAAATAGATTTCCTACTTCTGTTCTATACAATTAAACTTCATATGAAGTGTTGTTGAAGCAGAAACCTACATATTGTGACGATCGCTCCAAATCCATATGGACAAACACGTCATTCATTGATTTCATTGCGAGGTATTTGACCTCTATATGATACATTTTGTAAACATTGCATTCTTTTGAAAAGGCACACCATAAATGAATATTTAAATCAAAGGTTTTCGATATCTGATGATTTCTACATATAGACAATCACCATAAATAATAGTTTACAACAGTATTTCCGTTGACAATGCAGTCAAAATAAGATACATGGTGATGATTTGGTGAATGCAACGTCTCTTTGAAAAATATGTCATGTAAGACTCCCTGCACATAGCTTGTTTAACATCTAAGCAAACAGCGGAAGACTTCTAGGAAACCTGAGAATAAACATGCTAACAAGTGTCAACACAAAGGTTGGTGAGTTCATAGTTTTAATGTTGCGCATAATCTGTATATAAAGGTGGATCACAAGATTTCAGTTGTTTCATCTAGAAACGTTTATCAAAATATTCTACAAGATTGAGCACCCTGGTAACTAAACTTTAACGTCTATATAATAAGTACCCTTTGTATAATCATCTTAATAATACACGCAAACCAACGTGTACGCTTCTCAAATAGCATACGTCCGTTAAAAGGCTAGTGCTCTAGCTCGGACGGGGATATCAAGCCCTATGGATCCATATACTACTACTCGCGCCCACCAGTTCTTATAACCGGCAGTTACTAGTTACCAAAGCTAAGGGATTTTCGGTTCAAACTCAGTGTAGAATTTAGTATGTACTTGTATCCATTGTGTTTAAAATAAATTGCATGTATTCTCAGTCTAAAAATATATATTGCAAAAGCAATTAAAAAGGGATCAATGAAACTCACGCATATAAATATTGTATATCGGTTAATAAAACATTTGCATGTATTCTCAGCCCAAAAAAATGTAGAGAGTAAAAGGGATCTTATGAAACTCACCTTAGCAGCATATAAAGTCGTTCACCAAAATGTGATCGAAACTCAGAGTATCAAATAACCGTAGATCTCAACGTATCAATATTGTGATTCAATATTGCAGAAAAGTACGTAGACGTAACGGAGATGATAAATACTAGATTTGATTCACAAATATACCCCCGAACATTACCCATAACCTCCTTGGCAATAACCCATAATTTTGTTAGCTCTATCCCGCTCAAAACCCATTTTGAAAGTGACACGCTCAAGACCTCGTCGTAGTATTTTATGTATAATAATACTACTAATAATAATAAGATTAATAATAATAATAATAATAATAATAATAATAATAATAATAATAATAATAATAATAATAATAATAATAATAATAATAATAATTATAATAATAATACGGAGTAAAAAAAATAGATTGAGGATATATATTGGCCAAATGATCGAGCTTTATAATGTCTCCTGGAAATCCTTGCCATGCGATCGCATGGCATATGTGAGGGGAACCCATGCGATCGCATGGCCCCTGGTGACAGCTCAAAGTTGCTTGTTTTCTTGCTTGTCGACATAATATTATAATATATATAATATATTTAATTTAAATAATTAATTATATATTATATTAAATTCACGTGCATAGTTGACTTGTAATTTTTGTTCCGATAAATCGTACGTCATTACGCGACTTATGTCCCGGTTTCGGTTTTTCGAACGCATTTTCGTACGCTTAGAAAACTAGCATTTTACGTTTTGTAACACGTACACTTGTCAAAATATAGACTTAGATTATCCCTAAATTATACCTCTCAAAATATAACTTATACATTTGAGTGTTTTGGTCATTTACTTCTATAAATCATCGTCTCACTATTTGTTGAAATACATTTTAAAATAGTGTTTACTGTAGCAAAGTTACTGTAGCAAAGTCATTTTTTACTGTAGCAATTCACTGTAGCAAAGTCAATTTCACTGTAGCAAATAGCGATTTTCGAAAACACTGTAGCATTTTGGGTACTGTAGCAATTTGAAAATACTGTAGCAAGTTAGTGTTTTACTGGTTCATCTTAAATGCTTTAGTTAACTTATCTAAATATCAATCGAATCAATAAACGAATGTTACTATCGTTTACTAAATAACTTGAAATTATATATATGTATATATCTTTTTAATATACATAAATCAGTTTTTAAATACACATTGGAAGTTATTTATAAATAAATTTTAATAATAAATATTTCAACTTATCATATATATATTCAAATAGTTATTTAAACCAATAAGTTTAATGTACGGTATCAAACAATTAATACATTGTTACCTTTTCAAGTTATAGTATATATGTATCTATTTACATATAATTGTTAGCGAATCATCGAAAACAACCGAAGGGTATTTAAATATATAAAAGTAGTTCAAAAATTTTGAGATTCAGTTTTACAGACTTTGCTTTTCGTGTCGAAAATGTTAATCATACAAAGATTAAGTTTAAATTTGGTCAGAAATTTCCGGGTCATCACACATATGATCATTTGAAAGTTTATGAGTGTTTTGCTATGGCCTCAAATCCTTCAAGGGTGTCTGATAAATTTCAAGAGAGAGATGTGCCTTGTGTGTTTTTAGGTTATCCTCCTCATCAAAAGGGTTACAAATTGTACAATTTGCAAACACATTCTACCTTTGTTTCTAGAGATGTGAAGTTTTTTGAGCATATATTTCCGTATTCTGCTCAAAGTATACAACGGTTTCTTAAACCTTTACCCACTCAATTACCAAATACAAAGACAATTGATTTCTCAATATATGAGCATATACATGATGAGCCTAATGTTATTAATGATGCAAATCAAGAAAGTACTAATTCTGGTTTGCAAGAGCAAGAAGATCATGCAGTCAACATAAGTCAACCTCAGTCAACCACTTCTAATCTTAGAAGATCTACAAGGACTGCTAGTGTTCTACATTGGCATAAATATTATGTGTTTTCAGGTTCAACTGCCTTAAATCATATTCCTATGGCTAATCAGGTTTCTACTTCTGTGTTACACTCCACATTTCAATGTTTTATGACTGCCTTAATGTCTCAATGTAGATCCAACAAATTTCAAAGAAGCTATAGTTGATGTCGGTTGGACAAATACAATGAATGATGAGATGCAGGGTTTAGAAAATAATGAGACTTGGGAGGTTACTGAATTACCAGAAGGGAAGAAGGCTATAGGTTGTCATTGGATTTTTAAAACCAAACTAAAGTTGATGGGACAATTGATAGAAAGAAAGCAAGACTTGTAGTAGATGGTAATAGACAAAGGAAAGGTATTGATTATGCAGATACATTTGCACCTGTTGCAAAGATTGTTACAGTTAGATCTTTACTTGCTGTTGCTGCAATGTTTAATTGGAAATATGTCAAATGGATGTATCCAATGCTTTTTTGCATGGTGATTAATGGAAGAGGTTTACATGAAAATGCCATTAGGTTATTCTGGCAAAGGTGAGCCAATTAAAGATGTACAAGTTCAGGGGTCAAAGGTTTGTAAACTAAAAAAGTTACTTTATGAGTTGAAACAAGCTCCAAGGCAATGATTTGCTAAACTATATTCTGCTTTAGTGTCTTTTGGTTTTGTGCAGTCTAAAGCAGACTATTCCTTATTTACTAAAAAGAATAATGACCAATTTACTGCCATTCTTGTCTATGTTGATGATTTATTGATCACTAGGAATAGTGTGGATCACATAAATCAGTTGAAAATTTAGTTAAAGTCTCATTTCCACATGAAAGATTTGGTTCAACTGAGTTATTTTCTCGGGTTAGAAGTTTCCAAATCTGATCAAGGCATATTTGTTTCTCAACGCAAATATACTATTGACATGTTAAAGGAGGCAGGGGTCATCAATCATAAGCCTTATAAGACTCCATTGGATCAGAATTTAAAGTTGACTGCAGATGCAGGTACTCCATTACCTGATCCTGAAGTTTATCGAAGGTTAATAGGAAAATTGATATATTTGACTATTACAAGGCCAGACATATGTTATAGTGTTCAGCTCCTTAGTCAATTTATGAAGCATCCTACTTTTGTTCATTTACAAGCAGTCAAGCATCTTCTTCGATATCTTTTATTAGCTCCTGCTCAAGGTGTTCTTTTGGAAAGGGATTCTGCTATAAAATTGAAAGTTTTCTGTGATTCAGATTGGGCAAGCTGTCCTATGACAGGAAGATCAACCACTGGTTACTATATTTTATTGGGTGATTCTCCAATTTCATGAAAATCAAAAAAACAGTGTTTTGTTTCACGTTCTTCTGCAGAAGCTGAATACAGGTCAATGGCATTGACCTGTTACGAAATTACATGACTGGTAACTCTTTTAAAAGATATAGGGATCAAAGATTTAGGGCCTGTTGATTTGTATTGTGATAATCAAGCTGCTATATACATTGCTGCAAACCCTGTTTTCCACGCAAGAACGAAGCACATTGAAGTCAATTGTCACTATGTTCGAGATCAACTAAAGTCTGGGAATATTAAAACGCAATATGTATCTACCAAGTCACATCTTGCTGATGTTTTTACCAAGATAATTCCATCTGATCAACATCATCATCTTCTTCGCAAGTTGGGAGTTGCAGAAATCTCCAACTCACAACTTGAGGGGGAGTATAAAGGGGATAAAAGTATGGGGGTTTAAAGTTGTAAATAAGTTAAAGGGTACATAATGTATGAGTCGATACTCGAGGGACTCTTTTGTAATTTATTCATTTTAGGTTGTTAGTCGTTAGGAATCTGTTAGAATCAGATTAGGGTTAAATACAGTGTTGGTTGTACAGTTTAGGTCAATTGAATGAGAATGTGAATGTTTTCTCTCAAATTGTTCGTACATTCATACTCGTAATTCACCATTGTAAACGTTTTCAAGTTTAAATGTGAAAATGTAGATGATTAATACTTGTCTTTAAGACTCTCTAAATAAAGAGTTATTGGAGTGAGGAAAAATGTATTTGCCTAGTGCAAAAATCCGTTTCTTAGTTTTGAGATCGCTTTTCCTCTCTTGTATCTAGGTTTTGTATTATTTGATTAATATATGCATTAACCTTAGAGAAATTTTTTGTGTTGTTTGTTTCCGCATAAGTAAAAGATCTATATGATGATATGAACACTGTTTTTTTAGTTTTACTTAGTTTTACTTAGTTTTAAATGGGTATAAAATAGATATAAAAAGCTGATAAATAAAACTAAGAAAACGCAATTTGCGAATGAATGGATATAGTCAAGGTTGCAAACTTCGCTATTCGGAGAGATTAATCGGTCGGGACTTTAGAAGGATTAATTGGCAATTCGGGGATTAATAGGATTGTACTTTATGCATTTAAATATTAAATTTCATAAATTATATGTGTAAATATACAAGAAAATCATAAACATAAATATAAATTTTAACATAATTGTCTTAATTTATTCCTTTTGCCCAAAACTCTAAAGTTCTATTTTAAATTCATGTTAAATGTTGACTAATTTTGACTTTGACCGACTTTGATTATCAAATTTGATTTTGACCCTCAATCAACGTTGACGGATTAATTAAATGAATTTTGAAAAGTCAGAATGAACTGCTTTTGAAAATGAGTAGTCGGGGATTAATCGGGTATTTTACAACAATGGATATAGCGATTAAAATTTGTATATAAATAGCTACGGTTTGACTCGAATTCTCAAATAACTTTGGCCTGATGAGTATTTAATATATTTCCTCCGTGACATATAAACTATCCTACTTACTATTTTTGTCTGTCCCAAAATTATTGTTCTTTACTATAAATAACAATAAAAAACTAATAAAATTTTAATTATGTCATTTTTATTATTAAAAAGTTTAACATTAAATATAATATTTAATTTATTGATTACTCTTTATAACTATAACTATATCAAATAAATGACAAATTAGAGAATATATCAGTAAATCTTAATCCAACAAAAAGTTAAACGAAACATATTTTATGAGACTTGGGGAGTATAAGAAATGTTTCGTCCATACATTTTTATACACAAATATTCATACGAAAAGAAATAACGAATATGCAAAGAAAGATAAGAGTGAAAAAAGTTGAGTTGTGAATGGATAACTACTCATTTTGTGAACTTGTTTGTATGAAATTTTAGTAGACATAACCAGTGTTGCAATAGTCGACCGACTTGGCCGACGCGTCGTTTTGTAGACATAGCCGATGTGTCGTTACTAAAAAGTCGGTCAAAGTCGGTCAAATTTGGAAAAAGACGGTCAAAGTCAGTCAAAGTTGGTCAGCTTTTTTTTTGGTAATATTGTTAATTATTCATGTTTATTATAAATATAGTTTATATTTATATTTTAAGATTTCATCTATATATAATATTATATATAAATATATATTTAATAAAACTATATTAAAAAGTCAACGTTAGTTAACGTCCGTTGCGTCTCCATTGCGTCTGACGCGTCTTTTTTTAGGCATGGCCGATGCGTCCCGACTCGCGTCTTTAACAACCTTAGATATAACATTGCTATTTATATAAACTGTCTTACAAGAGGTACTAATTTCGAATCAGTTTTGTTAGTTCATTATGAGAAAACGTTAATATATTGCTCATGTGTAACAGAGATTCAATGAATACAAGTGCACAATTCACTTAACTATATTCGAATTATTACAATCATTGTCGAATAGACAGATTCTAACCTATCTTGGTGCAAATGTTAATTTAATCGTCTGTTTCCGTACAATTTATCCTTCTATTGATTGTTGGATATTACTCCGTATTATATAAGAAAATGACAATCCATATATAGTAAATAAAAGGTTGCATTTGTCGAGATTAAAATAATAATTATTCAGTGTGTGGAAGATATCGAATATATACTCAAAAAGATGACGTCAAGATCTTAGGAGTTAAGGTTTCGAAAACCAGAGTAATACAATACACGCCTGATTTTAAAGATAGAGTGACGTGGACGAAAACTTGAAAAAGAAGAGACTTGTAGGTCACAAAAGGTGCGTATAGAAAGAGAGTTGTAAGATTCGTGTTGATTTAGATCATTCATTGTCGATTGAGGTAGAGAAAGACATGTCAAAAATGCAAATAAACATGCCATTCAGGCAAAACACTAACAAAAGATCTGATGGGCTATAGAGGTTCTAGGATTTTAAAGTATCTATGAAAGAAAATTTAAAAGGGTTTTTTTTTTTTTTTTTTTATAACATAGAAATTTTATTACTCAACTCCTTAGCAAGCAGCTAAAGACCACAGCCACCAAACTTACAACAAATTCATCATCCAATCGTTCCACGAAATATTACATCAACTTTTACTAGTTAACCAATTAAAAGAAAAATTACAAATAAAAGTATGTACTTTCTGTTTACTTTTCGGTTTTACTCTTACAGTTTATTTCTCCTTTAATCTTATCCACATATATTAAAGGCATAATAGAACTTAATCTTCTTATTATTTTCAATTTATGGAAGTGGTCTATTAATTTGGAACATCCCAAAATAGAACATTGAAACGAAGGGAGCAGAAAATAACACGCTTCTTCATCGTGCAAGGTTGAAAAATAGCACTATTTCTTCGACTCCATTGATGCCATATTAGACATGTGATAATGATGTAGAGCCGACTCTTCTTTTCTACCGATGCATACCAATCTTCGTTTCACGCTATTCATTTGGACCAAGCGAAGAAAATCGGCAACGGAACTCCAATCTAAATGCGGCCCTTTATCCATAACTTCGCAGCAACCGAACAGGAAAACATAATGTGATCTAAACATTCGACACGCCAATCGCATAAGACACAATCAGTTCACTCAATCTCTAGCCCATTTTGCGATAAATGTGATGACTCGGAAATTTTCGACCAAACTTAAACTTGATCTTTATATGAGTTCGACACGATAAGCAAAGTTTATAATGATAAAGTCTCAAAAACTTTGAACTGTGTTCATGTATACATTTAACCTTTGACTATTTCTGACGATTCATGAACAATTATGTGTAAATAAATATGTAACTATATATATATATATATATATATATATATATATATATATATATATATATATATATATATAAGTGTACATATTAAGTTGAATTAATAAAAATACAAAATAATAATTTGAATAAAAAAATGTAAAGTAAAATACAAATGTAATTAAGCTATTATTTAAATGAATATATACATATATGTATATATAATATTATTATCTATATATGATTTCTATTAGTAATTATTAATGTATTGTGAGATATATATATATATATGTATATATATATATATGTATATATATATATGTATATATATATATATATATATATATATATATTAAATATTCAATAAATGTTACTATATTATATAATGAAAAGTTTATATATTATATGTAGTTACAAGTTAAAATATAAATGTTATATTGATATTATTATCATTACTTTCATTATTATTATTAATGTTAATAATAATATTGACATGTGTATTACTAATATTATTATTTTAATATAAAATATAAATATATATATGTAATTGAATAAATATAACTTGTTATATCTTGTATATTATTTGTATTATTAATTATTATTAGATATTATTATTACTTTGAACATTAAAAATCATTGTTTTTATAATTATCATTATTATTATAAGTAAAACAAAATATTAATATTATCATATTTATAATTATTAGTATCAGTATTATGATTTATTAATATTATTATTAATAAAAGTGGACTAGAATTGTTTAATTACAATTACAATAATCGCGCAAAATGGGGAGGTGTGTGAGAGAGAGAGTGAGGAGAGAGAGAGCGAAGCACACATTCTACAGGGCAGGGTTCGATTCCAAGCAAGAGTATTACAATGGGAGATTCAACAACGATTTTCCAAGACTAATCAAAGATCAATGGACGTCGTTCATGTTTTTCAACTACCTCGAAAGTTGGAGCATGGAAAACCTATGGAGAATTTTCAAACACTATGGGAATCTGAAAGATATCTACATGGTAAACAAGCGACTTAAGAACGGGTAGATGTTTTCGTTTGCTAGGTTTGACAATGTTACGAATGTTAACAAACTTCTTGAAGCTCTAGAAACCATCAGATTCGATGGTAATCCAATCAGAATCTACAAGGCGTTCGACAGAAACCAACAGGGCCATGCTTCTGGGTCCTCTCGTCAAGGTGGATTCCCAGCAAAAGATTTTAATAACATTCGTTCCAACAATTTTAGGGATGGGAGGGATTTCATTGAGGTCACTAGGAACGCTAAGGAGGACTTAAGGTTTAAGATCAACAATAAGAAACAAGATATGAGGTTGAAATTGGATAGAAACAAGAAGAAGATGCAGGCCGAATCGATGGAGGATGTTAGAGATGAGAGAGAAGTGGGTATCAGGAAACAAGATTGTAATGATGATGCATTTTTGGAGCGTTGCCTTGTTGTTCACATCAAGAACATTGAACTCCTCAATCAACTAGATTCACTATGCAAGGCGAAAGGAATGGTTAATTTCTCGATTAAGTATTTGGGTGGTCTGGAAGTGCTGATTCTTTGCAGCAACAAGAACACGGTTGATAATATTATATGCTCTCAGGGGCATGCTATTTGGAAGTGGTGCAGTGTCACACCCCCAAAATGGACCAGGGGTAATTGTGACCAATCATATCATAACACAGTTGTATAAGCGAGAACGACTCTAAATGAGACGTTTTATTTATTAAATAAACAGCGGAAACATTATTCAAAGTTTTACATCATAAGAGTACAGTAAATGGAAAATGTCTTAAACAAAATGATAAATATGAATGATGGACTCCATGCAAGCAGCAAAGCATACATCAATCATCTAGTAGCAATTAGCAGCTAGCTCAATCATCACCTGAGACAAAACATGCTTAAAGTGTCAACCAAAAAGGTTGAGTGAAATTCACAGGTTTATAAATAATATCCAAAGTTTTAGACCACAAGATTTAGTTTAAAGTTGATTGATATAGAAATATCAATCTAAAAGTGTTGCTGCATTTTGTAATATCGCTACTAAACAATTTACCCTATGACACCTTGTACTGTCAGTGTCGTGGAATCATTATTATGTAACCAAAGACCAACGGTCGAATGGTTAGAGATGTTACTCTCAATAGGCCTACTCACAATAATTAAGTTTGCATTTAAACGTAGCAATTGACGATATTATGGTAGGGATTTAGCATGAATCAAAGCATGACAGCATAGTTAACAATTTAGTACTTGCGTCTAAGCGTAAAACAGTTATAAAGCAAGCATGTGTCTCACCCAAAAGTTATGAAACAGTAAAAAGTGGGGCTATGAAGTTCACCTTAGTAGCACACGAAAGAATTGAACGGAAGGACGTGACCGAGATCTCAACCTAGAGATAGAACGTATGATCAGACATTGCCTAACAGACAATAGTATATAGTACTATATTGATAGTAATGGTTCACTAAAGAATTTCCATTTTCGGAAGGTTACTATTTATGGAAAGTGTAGTGACCCGAACTTTTCCATGTTTATATATATTAATTGAGATTGATGTTTACATGATTAAATGTTTCCAACATGTTAAGCAATCAAACTTGTTAAGACTTGATTAATTGAAATAGGTTTCATATAGACAATTGACCACCCAAGTTGACCGGTGATTCACGAACGTTAAAACTTGTAAAAAAACTATATGATGACATATATATGGTTATATATATAGTTAACATGATATTATGATAAGTAAACATATCATTAATTATATTAACAATGAACTACATATGTAAAAACAAGACTACTAACTTAATGATTTTGAAACGAGACATATATGTAACGTTTATCGTTGTAACGACATTTAATGTATATATATCATATTAAGAGATATTCGTACATCATAATATCATGATAATATAATAATTTAAAATCTCTTTTGTTATTATAAACATTGGGTTAACAACATTTAACAAGATCGTTAACCTAAAGGTTTCAAAACAACACTTACATGTAACGACTAACGATGACTTAACGACTCAGTTAAAATGTATATACATGTAGTGTTTTAATATGTATTTATACACTTTTGAAAGACTTCAATACACTTATCAAAATACTTCTACTTAACAAAAATGCTCACAATTACATTCTTGTTCAGTTTCATCAACAATTCTACTCGTATGCACCCGTATTCGTACTCGTACAATACACAGCTTTTAGATGTATGTACTATTGGTATATACACTCCAATGATCAGCTCTTAGCAGCCCATGTGAGTCACCTAACACATGTGGGAACCATCATTTGGCAACTAGCATGAAATATCTCATAAGATTACAAAAATATGAGTAATCATTCATGACTTATTTACATGAAAACAAAATTTCATATCCTTTATATCTAATCCATACACCAACGACCAAAAACACCTACAAACACTTTCATTCTTCAATTTTCTTCATCTAATTGAACTCTCTCAAGTTCTATCTTCAAGTTCTAAGTGTTCTTCATAAATTCCAAAAGTTCTAGTTTCATAAAATCAAGAATACTTTCAAGTTTGCTAGCTCACTTCCAATCTTGTAAGGTGATCATCCAACCTCAAGAAATCTTTGTTTCTTACAGTAGGTTATCATTCTAATACAAGGTAATAATCATATTCAAACTTTGGTTCAATTTCTATAACTATAACAATCTTATTTCAAGTGATGATCTTACTTGAACTTGTCTTCGTGTCATGATTTTGCTTCAAGAACTTTGAGCCATCCAAGGATCCATTGAAGCTAGATCCATTTTTCTCTTTTCCAGTAGGTTCATCCAAGGAACTTAAGGTAGTAATGATGTTCATAACATCATTCGATTCATACATATAAAGCTATCTTATTCGAAGGTTTAAACTTGTAATCACTAGAACATAGTTTAGTTAATTCTAAACTTGTTCGCAAACAAAAGTTAATCCTTCTAACTTGACTTTTAAAATCAACTAAACACATGTTCTATATCTATATGATATGCTAACTTAATGATTTAAAACCTGGAAACACGAAAAACACCGTAAAACCGGATTTACGCCGTCGTAGTAACACCGCGGGCTGTTTTGGGTTAGTTAATTAAAAACTATGATAAACTTTGATTTAAAAGTTGTTATTCTGAGAAAATGATTTTTATTATGAACATGAAACTATATCCAAAAATTATGGTTAAACTCAAAGTGGAAGTATGTTTTCTAAAATGGTCATCTAGACGTCGTTCTTTCGACTGAAATGACTACCTTTACAAAAACGACTTGTAACTTATTTTTCCGACTAGAAACCTATACTTTTTTTGTTTAGATTCATAAAATAGAGTTAAATATGAAACCATAGCAATTTGATTCACTCAAAACGGATTTAAAATGAAGAAGTTATGGGTAAAACAAGATTGGATAATTTTTCTCATTTTAGCTACGTGAAAATTGGTAACAAATCTATTCCAACCATAACTTAATCAACTTGTATTATATATTATGTAATCTTGAGATACCATAGACACGTATACAATGTTTCGACCTATCATGTCGACACATCTATATATATTTCGGAACAACCATAGACACTCTATATGTGAATGTTGGAGTTAGCTATACAGGGTTGAGGTTGATTCCAAAATATATATAGTTTGAGTTGTGATCAATACTGAGATACGTATACACTGGGTCGTGGATTGATTCAAGATAATATTTATCGATTTATTTCTGTACATCTAACTGTGGACAACTAGTTGTAGGTTACTAACGAGGACAGCTGACTTAATAAACTTAAAACATCAAAATATATTAAAAGTGTTGTAAATATATTTTGAACATACTTTGATATATATGTATATATTGTTATAGGTTCGTGAATCAACCAGTGGCCAAGTCTTACTTCCCGACGAAGTAAAAATCTGTGAAAGTGAGTTATAGTCCCACTTTTAAAATCTAATATTTTTGGGATGAGAATACATGCAGGTTTTATAAATGATTTACAAAATAGACACAAGTACGTGAAACTACATTCTATGGTTGAATTATCGAAATCAAATATGCCCCTTTTTATTAAGTCTGGTAATCTAAGAATTAGGGAACAGACACCCTAATTGACGCGAATCCTAAAGATAGATCTATTGGGCCTAACAAACCCCATCCAAAGTACCGGATGCTTTAGTACTTCGAAATTTATATCATATCCGAAGGGTGTCCCGGAATGATGGGGATATTCTTATATATGCATCTTGTTATTGTCGGTTACCAGGTGTTCACCATATGAATGATTTTTATCTCTATGTATGGGATGTGTATTGAAATATGAAATCTTGTGGTCTATTGTTACGATTTGATATATATAGGTTAAACCTATAACTCACCAACATTTTTGTTGACGTTTTAAGCATGTTTATTCTCAGGTGATTATTAAGAGCTTCCGCTGTCGCATACTTAAATAAGGACAAGATTTGGAGTCCATGCTTGTATGATATTGTGTAAAAACTGCATTCAAGAAACTTATTTTGTTGTAACATATTTGTATTGTAAACCATTATGTAATGGTCGTGTGTAAACAGGATATTTTAGATTATCATTATTTGATAGTCTACGTAAAGCTTTTTAAACCTTTATTGATGAAATAAAGGTTATGGTTTGTTTAAAAATGAATGCAGTCTTTGAAAAACGTCTCATATAGAGGTCAAAACCTCGCAACGAAATCAATTAATATGGAACGTTTTTAATCAATAAGAACGGGACATTTCAGTTGGTATCAGAGCGTTGGTCTTAGAGAACCAGAAAATTTGCATTAGTGTGTCTTATCGAGTTTGTTAGGATGCATTAGTGAGTCTGGACTTCGACCGTGTTTTCTTTAAAAATGATTGCTTAACATTTTTGTTGGAAACTATATATTTTTAACATATGAATATTATGTGATATATTAATCTCTTAACGTGTTTGATATTATGTGATAGATGTCTACCTCTAGAACAAGTCCCATTGACTCACCTAATAATAATGAAGAGTCAAATGTAAATTGGAATGATTCGTGGACTGATTCACAAGTTCCCGAAGAGGAACCGGAAGAAGAGTCGGAACCGGAAGAAGAATCGGAACCGGAAGAAGAATCGGAACCGGATGAAGAAATAGAACCGGTGGGGGAAATAATAAAACGGTTAAGTAAAAGAAAATTCTCAACCAACCGACCAAGGTTAATTATGACCAATGGTGTTTCCGCCAAGGAAGCAAAATATTGGGAGGATTACCAATTCTCCGATGAATCGGATTCCGACGAGAATTCCAATGATGTTATAGAAATTACCCCAACTGAATTTAAAAAGGCAAAAGAAAATAATAAGGGAAAGGGCATAAAAATAGAGAAATCTAATTCCAACCCCGATGAACTTTATATGTATCGTCAACCCCTGAAGTCCTTAAGTTGTAACAATGACCCGGGAACCTCTAAACCACCATGTTTTTCTAAACCAATGTGGAAAATTACGGCTCGTATTAGGGGAACATCATATATCCCTAGAAACTTGGCAAAACGAACCAAAATCGAAGAAGAAGAAACAAGCGAGTCGGAATAAGATAGTTGTATTCGTGTGGTGTAATATATGTAATATAGTGTGCTTATGCTTTATGATATATGTAAAAATTGCTTGTATTAATAAGTATTTTTTTTTTATGAATCTAACTCTTGTCTATTTTACAGTTTAAAAATACAAAATGGATAGACAACCCAATATTTTAAGAGACCTACCCGGAGACATGATTGATGAAATCTTGTCTAGAGTCGGCCAGAATTCTTCGGCACAACTATTTAAGGCGAGATCAGTTTGTAAGACATTCGAAGAACGTTCCAAGAATGTCTTGGTTTATAAGAGACTTTCGTTTGAAAGATGGGGGATATCACATTGGGAAACCCATAAGTTACGATGTGTTTACTTTGACGCATATATTGCGGGGAACCCAAATGCTATTTTACGCAACGGGTTAAGAAATTATTTTGACTCAATATATCCGAATATTGGACTTCGTGATTTAGAAAAAGCGGCTAACATGCAACATAAAGAAGCATGTTATGCTTACGGATTAGTAATGTTCGCTTCTCACCAAAGTGAGAACAAGAACATCGGGCTACAACTATTAAACAAAACGTTTCCACAAGTGACGGAGTCGGTAATTGGGGTAAGAAATGAGGTTTTTAGATTATTACGGGACTGTTGGACATTACGTAACCCTCGTCCCTTTGATGACGTTACAACACGCTGTCTTATCAACGGCCATAACGGTTATGTTGCACAAGACCAAGGATGGGAAGTAGTCCTAGTAAAACCAGAATGCATGACTTGTTTCTGGACGTATGAATTACGTGTATTTATTGCCTTTGCTGAACGACTTGTGTACTAGCTAGAATTGTCTTCACAACTATCTTGTATCAAAGTTATTGTGTGCTATATTTCATGCTTTATGTAAAATAAGCGGTATTGTAAGTTTGTAAAATATTGTATAAAAGTTTGAACGCGAAATATTATTATAATCAGTTTTTCATATAGAATTGTAGTAGTTGAATTGTATATTAGCTACTAAGTATGAACTTAACGGGTAGGTACTACCCGAATTTAAACTTATAAAACGCTAATATGAAGAAAAAGCTTTTATAAATGAGTTCATATTATGCTACGAAATACTATTAACTACTCTTAATATTCTGTATGATTAACTTGTTCCATTTAACTATTTTGAAGGAAATGGCACCGACTACTCGACACACCGTGAATATGAATGAAGAGGAATTCCGTACTTTTCTAGCTTCAAACATAGCCGCAGTACAGGCTGCGCTACATACCAACAATAACCTTGGATCTAGCAGTACAGGAAATCGTGTAGGATGCACCTACAAAGAATTCACTGCCTGCAAACCTTTGGAATTTGATGGAACCGAAGGACCGATCGGATTGAAACGGTGGACCGAGAAGGTTGAATCGGTGTTTGCCATAAGTAAGTGTACTGAAGAGGACAAAGTGAAGTACGCTACGCATACCTTCACAGGTTCTGCGTTAACATGGTGGAATACCTATCTAGAGCAAGTGGGGCAAGATGATGCGTACGCACTACCGTGGTCAGCATTCAAGCACTTGATGAACGAGAAGTACCGTCCCAGAACCGAGGTCAATAAGCTCAAGACAGAACTTAGAGGGTTACGAACCCAAGGATTTGATATTACCACGTACGAAAGACGATTCACAGAATTGTGCCTATTGTGTCCGGGAGCATTCGAAGATGAGGAAGAGAAGATCGACGCGTTTGTGAAAGGATTACCGGAAAGAATCCAAGAAGATATAAGTTCACACGAGCCCGCCTCCATACAACAGGCATGTAGAATGGCTCACAAACTAGTGAACCAGATTGAAGAAAGAATTAAAGAACAGACTGCTGAAGAGGCCAATGTGAAGCAAGTCAAAAGAAAGTGGGAGGAAAACGGTGATAAGAATCACCAATACAACAACAACAGCAATTACAACAATAATCGCAACAATTATCCCAACAATCGCAACATCAATCGCAACTACAACAAACGGCCCAACAACAACAACAACAACAACAGCAACTACAACAATCATCCCAACAACAATAATAACCGCAACAACAACAACAATCAGAAGCAACTATGCCAAAGGTGTGAAAAGAATCACTCGGGGTTCTGCACCAAATTTTGCAACAAGTGTAAAAGAAATGGTCATAGCGCGGCGAAGTGTGAGGTCTACGGACCAGGGGTTAATAGAACGAAAGGAACAAATGGTGTCGGAACGAGTAATGGCGGAGCAAGTAGTGTCGGAGCAAGTTATGCCAATGTAGTTTGTTATAAATGTGGAAAACCAGGCCACATTATTAGAAATTGCCCGAACCAGGAGAACACGAATGGACAAGGCCGTGGAAGAGTTTTCAATATTAATGCGGTAGAGGCACAGGAAGACCCGGAGCTTGTTACGGGTACGTTTCTTATTGACAATAAATCTGCTTACGTTTTATTTGATTCGGGTGCGGATAGAAGCTATATGAGTAGAGATTTTTGTGCTAAATTAAGTTGTCCATTGACGCCTTTGGATAGTAAATTTTTACTCGAATTAGCAAATGGTAAATTAATTTCAGCAGATAATATATGTCGGAATCGAGAAATTAAACTGGTTAGCGAAACATTTAAGATTGATTTGATACCAGTAGAGTTAGGGAGTTTTGATGTGATAATCGGTATGGACTGGTTGAAAGAAGTGAAAGCGGAGATCGTTTGTTACAAAAATGCAATTCGCATTATACGAGAAAAAGGAAAACCCTTAATGGTGTACGGAGAAAAGGGCAACACGAAGCTACATCTTATTAGTAATTTGAAGGCACAAAAACTAATAAGAAAAGGTTGCTATGCTGTTCTAGCACACGTCGAGAAAGTACAAACTGAAGAAAAGAGCATCAATGATGTTCCCATTGCAAAAGAATTTACCGATGTATTTCCGAAAGAATTACCGGGATTACCCCCACATCGATCCGTTGAATTTCAAATAGATCTTGTACCAGGAGCTGCACCAATAGCTCGTGCTCCTTACAGACTCGCACCCAGCGAGATGAAAGAACTGCAAAGCCAATTACAAGAACTTTTAGAGCGTGGTTTCATTCGACCAAGCACATCACCGTGGGGAGCTCCTGTTTTGTTTGTCAAGAAGAAAGATGGTACATTCAGGTTGTGTATCGACTACCGAGAGTTGAACAAACTTACCATCAAGAACCGCTACCCACTACCGAGAATCGACGACTTATTTGATCAACTACAAGGCTCGTCTGTTTATTCAAAGATTGACTTACGTTCCGGGTATCATCAAATGCGGGTGAAAGAAGATGATATTCCAAAGACTGCTTTCAGAACACGTTACGGTCATTACGAGTTTATGGTCATGCCGTTTGGTTTAACTAATGCACCAGCTGTGTTCATGGACCTTATGAACCGAGTGTGTGGACCATACCTTGACAAGTTTGTCATTGTTTTCATTGATGACATACTTATTTACTCAAAGAATGACCAAGAACACGGTGAACATTTGAGAAAAGTGTTAGAAGTATTGAGGAAGGAAGAATTGTACGCTAAGTTTTCAAAGTGTGCATTTTGGTTGGAAGAAGTTCAATTCCTCGGTCACATAGTGAACAAAGAAGGTATTAAGGTGGATCCGGCAAAGATAGAAACTGTTGAAAAGTGGGAAACCCCGAAAACTCCGAAACACATACGCCAGTTTTTAGGACTAGCTGGTTACTACAGAAGGTTCATCCAAGACTTTTCCAGAATAGCAAAACCCTTGACTGCATTAACGCATAAAGGGAAGAAATTTGAATGGAATGATGAACAAGAGAAAGCGTTTCAGTTATTGAAGAAAAAGCTAACTACGGCACCTATATTGTCATTGCCTGAAGGGAATGATGATTTTGTGATTTATTGTGACGCATCAAAGCAAGGTCTCGGTTGTGTATTAATGCAACGAACGAAGGTGATTGCTTATGCGTCTAGACAATTGAAGATTCACGAACAAAATTATACGACGCATGATTTGGAATTAGGCGCGGTTGTTTTTGCATTAAAGACTTGGAGGCACTACTTATATGGGGTCAAAAGTATTATATATACCGACCACAAAAGTCTTCAACACATATTTAATCAGAAACAACTGAATATGAGGCAGCGTAGGTGGATTGAATTATTGAATGATTACGACTTTGAGATTCGTTACCACCCGGGGAAGGCAAATGTGGTAGCCGATGCCTTGAGCAGGAAGGACAGAGAACCCATTCGAGTAAAATCTATGAATATAATGATTCATAATAACCTTACTACTCAAATAAAGGAGGCGCAACAAGGAGTTTTAAAAGAGGGAAATTTAAAGGATGAAATACCCAAAGGATCGGAGAAGCATCTTAATATTCGGGAAGACGGAACCCGGTATAGGGCTGAAAGGATTTGGGTACCAAAATTTGGAGATATGAGAGAAATGGTACTTAGAGAAGCTCATAAAACCAGATACTCAATACATCCTGGAACGAGGAAGATGTACAAGGATCTCAAGAAACATTTTTGGTGGCCGGGTATGAAAGCCGATGTTGCTAAATACGTAGGAGAATGTTTGACGTGTTCTAAGGTCAAAGCTGAGCATCAGAAACCATCAGGTCTACTTCAACAACCCGAAATCCCGGAATGGAAATGGGAAAACATTACCATGGATTTCATCACTAAATTGCCAAGGACTGCAAGTGGTTTTGATACTATTTGGGTAATAGTTGATCGTCTCACCAAATCAACACACTTCCTGCCAATAAGAGAAGATGACAAGATGGAGAAGTTAGCACGACTGTATTTGAAGGAAGTCGTCTCCAGACATGGAATACCAATCTCTATTATCTCTGATAGGGATGGCAGATTTATTTCAAGATTCTGGCAGACATTACAGCAAGCATTAGGAACTCGTCTAGACATGAGTACTGCTTATCATCCACAAACTGATGGGCAGAGCGAAAGGACGATACAAACGCTTGAAGACATGCTACGAGCATGTGTTATTGATTTCGGAAACAGTTGGGATCGACATCTACCTTTAGCAGAATTTTCCTACAACAACAGCTACCATTCAAGCATTGAGATGGCGCCGTTTGAAGCACTTTATGGTAGAAAGTGCAGGTCTCCGATTTGTTGGAGTGAAGTGGGGGATAGACAGATTACGGGTCCGGAGATTATACAAGAAACTACCGAGAAGATCATCCAAATTCAACAACGGTTGAAAACCGCCCAAAGTCGACAAAAGAGCTACGCTGACATTAAAAGAAAAGATATAGAATTTGAAATTGGAGAGATGGTCATGCTTAAAGTTTCACCTTGGAAAGGCGTTGTTCGATTTGGTAAACGAGGGAAATTAAATCCAAGGTATATTGGACCATTCAAGATTATTGATCGTGTCGGACCAGTAGCTTACCGACTTGAGTTACCTCAACAACTCGCGGCTGTACATAACACTTTCCACGTCTCGAATTTGAAGAAATGTTTTGCTAAAGAAGATCTCACTATTCCGTTAGATGAAATCCAAATCAACGAAAAACTCCAATTCATCGAAGAACCCGTCGAAATAATGGATCGTGAGGTTAAAAGACTTAAGCAAAACAAGATACCAATTGTTAAGGTTCGATGGAATGCTCGTAGAGGACCCGAGTTCACCTGGGAGCGTGAAGATCAGATGAAGAAGAAATACCCGCATCTATTTCCAGAAGATTCGTCAACACCTTCAACAGCTTAAAATTTCGGGACGAAATTTATTTAACGGGTAGGTACTGTAGTGACCCGAACTTTTCCATGTTTATATATATTAATTGAGATTGATGTTTACATGATTAAATGTTTCCAACATGTTAAGCAATCAAACTTGTTAAGACTTGATTAATTGAAATAGGTTTCATATAGACAATTGACCACCCAAGTTGACCGGTGATTCACGAACGTTAAAACTTGTAAAAAAACTATATGATGACATATATATGGTTATATATATAGTTAACATGATATTATGATAAGTAAACATATCATTAATTATATTAACAATGAACTACATATGTAAAAACAAGACTACTAACTTAATGATTTTGAAACGAGACATATATGTAACGTTTATCGTTGTAACGACATTTAATGTATATATATCATATTAAGAGATATTCGTACATCATAATATCATGATAATATAATAATTTAAAATCTCTTTTGTTATTATAAACATTGGGTTAACAACATTTAACAAGATCGTTAACCTAAAGGTTTCAAAACAACACTTACATGTAACGACTAACGATGACTTAACGACTCAGTTAAAATGTATATACATGTAGTGTTTTAATATGTATTTATACACTTTTGAAAGACTTCAATACACTTATCAAAATACTTCTACTTAACAAAAATGCTTACAATTACATTCTTGTTCAGTTTCATCAACAATTCTACTCGTATGCACCCGTATTCGTACTCGTACAATACACAGCTTTTAGATGTATGTACTATTGGTATATACACTCCAATGATCAGCTCTTAGCAGCCCATGTGAGTCACCTAACACATGTGGGAACCATCATTTGGCAACTAGCATGAAATATCTCATAAGATTACAAAAATATGAGTAATCATTCATGACTTATTTACATGAAAACAAAATTTCATATCCTTTATATCTAATCCATACACCAACGACCAAAAACACCTACAAACACTTTCATTCTTCAATTTTCTTCATCTAATTGAACTCTCTCAAGTTCTATCTTCAAGTTCTAAGTGTTCTTCATAAATTCCAAAAGTTCTAGTTTCATAAAATCAAGAATACTTTCAAGTTTGCTAGCTCACTTCCAATCTTGTAAGGTGATCATCCAACCTCAAGAAATCTTTGTTTCTTACAGTAGGTTATCATTCTAATACAAGGTAATAATCATATTCAAACTTTGGTTCAATTTCTATAACTATAACAATCTTATTTCAAGTGATGATCTTACTTGAACTTGTCTTCGTGTCATGATTTTGCTTCAAGAACTTTGAGCCATCCAAGGATCCATTGAAGCTAGATCCATTTTTCTATTTTCCAGTAGGTTCATCCAAGGAACTTAAGGTAGTAATGATGTTCATAACATCATTCGATTCATACATATAAAGCTATCTTATTCGAAGGTTTAAACTTGTAATCACTAGAACATAGTTTAGTTAATTCTAAACTTGTTCGCAAACAAAAGTTAATCCTTCTAACTTGACTTTTAAAATCAACTAAACACATGTTCTATATCTATATGATATGCTAACTTAATGATTTAAAACCTGGAAACACGAAAAACACCGTAAAACCGGATTTACGCCGTCGTAGTAACACCGCGGGCTGTTTTGGGTTAGTTAATTAAAAACTATGATAAACTTTGATTTAAAAGTTGTTATTCTGAGAAAATGATTTTTATTATGAACATGAAACTATATCCAAAAATTATGGTTAAACTCAAAGTGGAAGTATGTTTTCTAAAATGGTCATCTAGACGTCGTTCTTTCGACTGAAATGACTACCTTTACAAAAACGACTTGTAACTTATTTTTCCGACTAGAAACCTATACTTTTTTTGTTTAGATTCATAAAATAGAGTTCAATATGAAACCATAGCAATTTGATTCACTCAAAACGGATTTAAAATGAAGAAGTTATGGGTAAAACAAGATTGGATAATTTTTCTCATTTTAGCTACGTGAAAATTGGTAACAAATCTATTCCAACCATAACTTAATCAACTTGTATTATATATTATGTAATCTTGAGATACCATAGACACGTATACAATGTTTCGACCTATCATGTCGACACATCTATATATATTTCGGAACAACCATAGACACTCTATATGTGAATGTTGGAGTTAGCTATACAGGGTTGAGGTTGATTCCAAAATATATATAGTTTGAGTTGTGATCAATACTGAGATACGTATACACTGGGTCGTGGATTGATTCAAGATAATATTTATCGATTTATTTCTGTACATCTAACTGTGGACAACTAGTTGTAGGTTACTAACGAGGACAGCTGACTTAATAAACTTAAAACATCAAAATATATTAAAAGTGTTGTAAATATATTTTGAACATACTTTGATATATATGTATATATTGTTATAGGTTCGTGAATCAACCAGTGGCCAAGTCTTACTTCCCGACGAAGTAAAAATCTGTGAAAGTGAGTTATAGTCCCACTTTTAAAATCTAATATTTTTGGGATGAGAATACATGCAGGTTTTATAAATGATTTACAAAATAGACACAAGTACGTGAAACTACATTCTATGGTTGAATTATCGAAATCAAATATGCCCCTTTTTATTAAGTCTGGTAATCTAAGAATTAGGGAACAGACACCCTAATTGACGCGAATCCTAAAGATAGATCTATTGGGCCTAACAAACCCCATCCAAAGTACCGGATGCTTTAGTACTTCAAAATTTATATCATATCCGAAGGGTGTCCCGGAATGATGGGGATATTCTTATATATGCATCTTGTTATTGTCGGTTACCAGGTGTTCACCATATGAATGATTTTTATCTCTATGTATGGGATGTGTATTGAAATATGAAATCTTGTGGTCTATTGTTACGATTTGATATATATAGGTTAAACCTATAACTCACCAACATTTTTGTTGACGTTTTAAGCATGTTTATTCTCAGGTGATTATTAAGAGCTTCCGCTGTCGCATACTTAAATAAGGACAAGATTTGGAGTCCATGCTTGTATGATATTGTGTAAAAACTGCATTCAAGAAACTTATTTTGTTGTAACATATTTGTATTGTAAACCATTATGTAATGGTCGTGTGTAAACAGGATATTTTAGATTATCATTATTTGATAGTCTACGTAAAGCTTTTTAAACCTTTATTGATGAAATAAAGGTTATGGTTTGTTTAAAAATGAATGCAGTCTTTGAAAAACGTCTCATATAGAGGTCAAAACCTCGCAACGAAATCAATTAATATGGAACGTTTTTAATCAATAAGAACGGGACATTTCAGAAAGTTTCCACTTATAGTAATTTTCCAATTTTAGAAAGTTCGGGTTAATCTTTAGCAAGATGTTGTACAACTCTACTCAAACTTCGTTGCTATCAAATAAGTCAGGAATGACCAGATGTAACCGGGGGCCCAGGATTCTTGACCAGAATCTAAGTCATGGCATTCGAGATCCACAAGCTTACCCATAAATGGCAACCTAGACCTCATTCACTTACGACCGTGAGTAGCGATGAAGTTCACATGAATTATATATTATCTTTGATTAACCTTCACTTTAGGTGTATACACACAACGAATTATTAATGTACTTAATAATTATATATGTGATAATATAACCTAAGTTTTATTTAATATTTAGTTATTATACCTTAGTATGTCTTATATATATTAAATATAATTACCTTTAAATAAATACCTAAATTACTTCAAAAATAATAGTGTTTTATTAATCGAACATTATTCAAAAATGTCTAAGTAATAAATTAAATATCTAAAAATTACATACATAATTTTTATAGTCTTAGTTAATCATATAGATTAGTAGAAAAATTTAAGAAAATGTTTTTATTATATTTTTGTATTTATTTTTGTTTTTACCCTTAATGTATTCACAAAAAATTTTAATTCTACATAATTACTAAATAAACCCAAATAATTATTTTTATAATTTTTATAAGTTTCTATCTGTCTAATATCCTGTAGAAAAATATATAAAAAATATTTTTTATTATTTTATATTTATTCTTAATTTACCTTCGAATTACATAATAATAGAGTTTAATTATATAATAAATACCAATTCGACCCAAGTAATCATTTTTATAATTTTTTCAGATCTATATAAGTTTTAAAAACTCAGAAAAAAATTATATATATTTTATTTTTGGTTAAAAGTATTTATTACGAATTTTACATTGTTTTTACGTTTAAACACTACATAATTCGTATTTAATTATAAATAATATTCCATAAATTATCAAAATTATTTTTATGCATCATAACACTTATAATACTAATTATAACATATAAACATAATTAATTTCGAATTTTACAAAGAATATACAATAAATATAAATATAAATGACAATATTGAAAAATAAAAAATAAAAATAGAAAGTACCTCAAATTTTCTTCAAGGTTTTGAGAGAATAACTTAAGTTTTTTTGTTTGGCAAGAAAAAATGAATGAGGAGCCATGTATTTATAGGTAAAAAATGGTTGGTGAAAATAAAAAAAATAATAAAATAAAGGTGCCAATTTTGACAAAATAATAAAAACATGTTAAAAATGTTTTTAATAAGTTTTTGTTTTTGAAAATATTTAGTCAAAATTCATGGGCTCATTATTTAATTTATAAAAAAAAATCTTATTTCTTTTTATTTTTATTTTTTATAAGCTAAAAATATATATAATGATTAAAATAACTTATCATTTAATTAATAATTATGTTACATATAGTTTTAAATATAATACACATTAATATTAACTAAAGTTATTTTATATAATTAGTGTAAACTTTAGTTAACAAAAAGTGTCGACTAAAAATAAATATTTGATCAATGTCAAATTTAAGTATATATTACGTATGGATAACAACCCTATAGTCAAATTAGTCAATTCAGGCATGGAAATATGAGGGTTGTTATAGTACCTACCCGTTAAAAGAAATTTCGTCCCGAAATTTAGTTGTTGCCATTAATCGGTGTTGTTCGTACATAGACGAGGATATTTACGTTTTATTTGGTTTTCACATTCCTAGGTATGCTCGGGGCCTTGCGTGAATTCCAACGGATAGAATATTGTTCTGTTTCAAGAATTAAAATCATGCATACCATAATTTCTACAAGTTCTTCTACGAAGTGCATTTTATTATTAATGCGGAGATCATTCAAAATGATGATGTTATACAAGTCATTTCAGTAAATTGGATATATAAAATGTGTTATGAATAATATCGAGCTCATTTAAAACCTTGAGTGGTTATGCCACAATATTAGGGTAGACAAAGCAGAGAGTAGTTCATGAAAATTATAGTCATGAAGTTTGATAGAGATCATCATTGTTTACAACAAGAATATTGTAATGATGAATATAAGTTAAAGAATAAAGTTTTATCACTATTGAATAATATGGATAAAACGATTCGATTATAGGAAGAGTATAAACGAAGCTATCGTAAAAGAGTGAATGAGTAAATTAAATGTTCGCCTTAACTTTTGACGTAGTCACGATTGATTTCCGGAATTCAAGGGATTAAAGGAAATCTTCGTAATCTATAAGATTTGATTCTCCGGTATTTACGGAATTTTGGGATTTCTTTGATTAAATGCGGTGAATTGCCTCGATTGCTGTGTTTGGAAATTTTGCTATAAATTAGCTTCTTCTGTTTCATTATCTTCACCACTTCTATACTTTCTTCCTAGATTCATACTTCCAAAAGATTTGTTAATATGCTCAATCCCGTATTGATACTTGTTATTATATTGACCATATATGCAGTCATGCTTCTTTTTCTTTTACCACCAGAGGAATCTGTTTACTTCTACTATGCTCTTGGGGTTATAGTGTTTTTAATTCTCCCGTGTCTTTATGTTGCTATACGCATTGATATACACGATTTGTAATTTCTGTGTTGTTATCGGGCTTTGTATTTTCCCTTATATGTCGGAGCTCTTTACCTTTTTATTCTGCTCTCGACTCTAAGTTAAGCGACTAATGGTCCAGAATTTGTAGGTATGAAGTTTCGAATGAACCTAATGTTCTAAGCGTAATATCACGATTTGATTTGGTAAATTACCAGAATTACTGAGGATAGAACTATCAAGAATATATGTTCTTGATATGTTCAGAGATTAAGTAGAATGTAAGAGTCGTGTAACATGGCAAATGATGATTATAAAGTCTATGAATCATCATCTTCCATTAAAAATTTAGCATGACTTACTGTAATATAGTCACGTTGGCCTGACGTCATTTTATTATACTAACTCATGCTTCAATTTCCAACATTTCTTCAAAACATTTATAATTTAAACTTGAATTTTACTGAATATAGAAACTAAAATAGTTTCCTTTATAAAGATATCGCAAAGAGATACTTAATTGTGGACAAGAATCGTTATGAAAATATCTTCAGAAATATAGAGGATATTTATAACGACATTTTGGAATTTCTAAGTTCGAAGGTTGATGAAGAAAAATTTTCCGCAAGCTTTTAACATAACTTCGGAGCAAGATATTCTCTAAAGATTTCATCGGATCCAGAATTACCTGGATTCTTTGAATATAGGGTTTGGTCCTTGTATTTGTCCTTGGTCTCCTCCATGGTTAGCTCAATCCGTTTTTCAGTTTCAAATTTTCTTTTGAGCTTTTCCAACGTACCATTCTTTATTATCAAACTTTTGGCCATTGAGACCATCTACAATTTTGCTGTTTCCTCTGCATTTAATGCAGCCATATTTGATTCATCGATTATCAATCCGAGATGGTTTCAAGAAATTTCATTTTTAGATGATTAAACGCTGATTGTAATCGTCAACGGTTCTAATGGTTGATGAATAGGTGTTGTTGATTTCAAAAGTAATGAACGATAATTTCGGTGGTTTGATGTGATAATTCATCATAGAATACGAATGAATATAATTAATGAATGTAGTGATCTTTAGGAAGATTACACTTGCTAAAGCTTTACTTGGATTCCGATATGTCCAAATCAGAATAGGTAATTAAATTTGTATGAAAATGGTTGTTCTTTAGTGAACGGATACATATGTGGATGTAAGTAGTATAGTTACTAATTATTGAATCAGAATTTGAAGAATGTACAATGTAAGATATTGATGTGAGATATAAATATTTCTCGGGTTTTACCTACCCGTTAAAATATTTTCACAATTAACAGTTTGTACAAAAGGATTTTTAATTACAATCTTTATGAAGATATACGTTCATATATGTATTCTTCACGTATAATATAGATTTAATGAGTTAATATACTATTAAACTCATTTGATTTGCGGTTGAAGCGAGAATAAATAATCTTCAAAACTTGAGAGATTACATAATCATCGCAGAATCTTTCTTAATGAAGTTATGAATCAATACTCCATCGTTCATTGTTATTGATATACCTCGGTATATGATGTTGATGCTCGTGGAATTCTTGTGAAATTCATAAGGCACGAATGATGTTTTCTAAAGAGTTTTGAGTACATCGAAAATGAAAGTGTAAAACCAAACATGTATTTGAATAATACACTTAGTTTATTATGAAATGGAGTTTATTGTGATGAAACAGTGATTAACGATTGTTAAGTCATTAACGAGGGATGTACATCATAGCATATTAGTGATATGAATTAACCAAGTAGTACATACTAGTTAAGATTCACACGTAATAGCTTAATACGAAAAGATTTATTATTGTTCCAAACCATATATATATATAAAGTATACATATATAATTTTCAGGAAGAATGAGTCAATACATCTTAACTCATTATTACTAATATTCCTTGGTATCTATGGGGCGTATGATGTTGATATCTGAGGTACAGATTATGGTGTTTGTTATTGGTGAAGCTGATGTTGTTGGTGGTGATGCTGTTGGTACTGGTGGTGATGCTGGTTATGCTGCTGGTGCTGCTGCTGGTGCTCGTAGGGTTCGCACCATATTCTCCAGAGCCACCACTCGAGAGCGAAGCTCATTGACTTCTTCTATTATTCCGGGGTGATTGGCGGTTCGGACAAGTGGATGAATAAGATCTAGAATTTTAGATATTATATATTCGTGACTGGATACCCTGGAAATGAGGGTGAAAATAGTGTTCCGAACGGGTTCGCCGGTAAGTGCTTCAGGTTCTTCACCAAGAGGTGAATTCGGTTGGTGGAAGGGATCACCTTCTTCTTGTCTCCATTGATTAAGTTTACTACGAACCCATCCCCAATTCATCCAAAATAGATGATGACTAATTGGTTGGTTCATTCCGGTTACGCTGCCATTGGAGCTCGAGGAGTTCGAGGAATCAAGTGAGAAATCCATATTATCTTATCGGAATAAGGGTTTTTGTTATGAGATGAGTGTTGAATATTGAATGATATATTTGTCTTCTTGATATACGTATATATAGAAAAAAGATTTCCGTAATTTACGGAGGAAATTTAGGAAAAGTGTTAGACAAAGTTTATTAAGATAGATATGATAAGATATAATAAGATATGATGTGTCTATAATCCAATAATAGCAGTATGACGTGTCGAGATCATAAAATGATAAGTATGTAATCTGATAATCTTTCGATTAAAGACTTTCAATTCGTAATGGCCTATTCAGGTCTAGGGGCTTGAGCTATAGGATCCTTTAAATCGGTAATCCAAACCCTTCCATTCTAGAGTTTCGTAGATGCCATCCGTCAAGAAAATTCAATAACGAGAAATAAAAGGTATAAAAGTAATGAATATGAGTAGTGATGACATTATAATGTCTTTGAGATTCTCGATAACTCAATGACATTTTTCGGTTCGCAAACTGATGCATAAAGGCATAAAGCATATAGGTATGTGATATAACAGGGAGTTATATACGTTTGAGTATGAATAGTAACAAATATAGGAGTTTCAAAAATTCATGGATAATATTTCATGTAATACATATGTAATACACAAAACCATGATAAATGACATAGGAATGTCGAGAACGGTGTCGCATTTAAATGTGGTAGCGGAATTGAATAGTACTTAGGAGAATGAGCAGAGTTCTTAGATTGGCTCGGCATTCTAAGATAAGTAAAGTTTCTAAAGTATAGTGTAGCATTTAACAGTTAAAGGCAACAATTAAAGGCACTATAGTCAAAGGAAGTTGTAGTCCTACATTGCTAAGGTACCTAATTGTATAAGGCACACATAAGATACAATCCTGGTTCTCTACAACAACCTGCTCTGATACCAATCTGTATTACAGATTGGGGTTAAAACCTAAACAGTGCCTTGCCTACGAATAGGGTGACCACTGAGCATACCTCAGACTCTGATTTTACAGCCCGCGTCACCGCTATTATTTGGCCAACCATAAAAGGATCGCAAGGAGTAAGAGCCAATGCTTCGTCACAGGTAACACTGTGAGAACCCCCTCTACGATTAACCCGTAAAAACGACGTTAAACCAGCTCTGATGCCAATCTGTCACACCCCCAAAATGGACCAGGGGTAATTGTGACCAATCATATCATAACACAGTTGTATAAGCGAGAACGACTCTAAATGAGACGTTTTATTTATTAAATAAACAGCGGAAACATTATTCAAAGTTTTACATCATAAGAGTACAGTAAATGGAAAATGTCTTAAACAAAATGATAAATATGAATGATGGACTCCATGCAAGCAGCAAAGCATACATCAATCATCTAGTAGCAAGTAGCAGCTAGCTGAATCATCACCTGAGACAAAACATGCTTAAAGTGTCAACCAAAAAAGTTGAGTGAAATTCACAGGTTTATAAATAATATCCAAAGTTTTAGACCACAAGATTTAGTTTAAAGTTGATTGATATAGAAATATCAATCTAAAAGTGTTGCTGCATTTTGTAATATCGCTACTAAACAATTTACCCTATGACACCTTGTACTGTCAGTGTCGTGGAATCATTATTATGTAACCAAAGACCAACGGTCGAATGGTTAGAGACGTTACTCTCAATAGGCCTACTCACAATAATTAAGTTTGCATTTAAACGTAGCAATTGACGATATTACGGTAGGGATTTAGCATGAATCAAAGCATGACAGCATAGTTAACAATTTAGTACTTGTGTCTAAGCGTAAAACAGTTATAAAGCAAGCATGTGTCTCACCCCAAAAGTTATGAAACAGTAAAAAGTGGGGCTATGAAGTTCACCTTAGTAGCACACGAAAGAATTGAACGGAAGGACGTGACCGAGATCTCAACCTAGAGATAGAACGTATGATCAGACATTGCCTAACAGACAATAGTATATAGTACTATATTGATAGTAATGGTTCACTAAAGAATTTCCATTTTCGGAAGGTTACTATTTATGGAAAGTTTCCACTTATAGTAATTTTCCAATTTTAGAAAGTTCGGGTTAATCTTTAGCAAGATGTTGTACAACTCTACTCAAACTTCGTTGCTATCAAATAAGTCAGGAATGACCAGATGTAACCGGGGGCCCAGGATTCTTGACCAGAATCTAAGTCATGGCATTCGAGATCCACAAGCTTACCCATAAATGGCAACCTAGACATCATTCACTTACGACCGTGAGTAGCGATGAAGTTCACATGAATTATATATTATCTTTGATTAACCTTCACTTTAGGTATATACACACAACGAATTATTAATGTACTTAATAATTATATATGTGATAATATAACCTAAGTTTTATTTAATATTTAGTTATTATACCTTAGTATGTCTTATATATATTAAATATAATTACCTTTAAATAAATACCTAAATTACTTCAAAAATAATAGTGTTTTATTAATCGAACATTATTCAAAAATGTCTAAATAATAAATTAAATATCTAAAAATTACATACATAATTTTTATAGTCTTAGTTAATCATATAGATTAGTAGAAAAATTTAAGAAAATGTTTTTATTATATTTTTGTATTTATTTTTGTTTTTACCCTTAATGTATTCACAAAACAATTTTAATTCTACATAATTACTAAATAAACCCAAATAATTATTTTTATAATTTTTATAAGTTTTATCAGTCTAATAAGCTGTAGAAAAATATATAAAAAATATTTTTTATTATTTTATATTTATTCTTAATTTACCTTTGAATTACATAATAATAGAATTTAATTATATAATAAATACCAATTCGACCCAAGTAATCATTTTTATAATTTTTTCAGATCTATATAAGTTTTAAAAACTCAGAAAAAAATTATATATATTTTTTTTTTGGTTAAAAGTATTTATTACAAATTTTACATTGTTTTTACGTTTAAACACTACATAATTCGTATTTAATTATAAATAATATTCCATAAATTATCAAAATTATTTTTATGCATCATAACACTTATAATACTAATTATAACATATAAACATAATTAATTTTGAATTTTACGAAGAATATACAATAAATATAAATATAAATGATAATATTGAAAAGAAAAAAAAATAGAAAGTACCTCAAATTTTCTTCAAGGTTTTGAGAGAATAACTTAAGTTTTTGTGTTTGGCAAGAAAAAATGAATGAGGAGCCATGTATTTATAGATAAAAAATAGTTGGTGAAAAGAAAAAAAATAATAAAATAAAGGTGCCAATTTTGACAAAATAATAAAAACATGTTAAAAATGTTTTTAATAAGTTTTTGTTTTTGAAAATATTTAGTCAAAATTCATGGGCTCATTATTTAATTTATAAAAAAAAATCTTATTTCTTTTTATTTTTATTTTTTATAAGCTAAAAATATATATAATGATTAAAATAACTTATCATTTAATTAATAATTATGTTACATATAGTTTTAAATATAATACGAATTAATATTAACTAAAGTTATTTTATATAATTAGTGTAAACTTTAGTTAACAAAAAGTGTCGACTAAAAATAAATATTTGATCAATGTCAAATTTAATTATATATTACGTATGGATAACAACCCTATAGTCAAATTAGTCAATTCAGACATGGAAATATGAGGGTTGTTATATGCAGTAAGGTGAATCGACTTGGATTAAACTATTGGCCGTCGGCGGGAAGACTCGCCTGGATAGATATCAAAGGGGTACCGGCAACTTATTGGAACGAGGGTGTCTTTGGCGATATTGCTGCAAAATGGGGTCAGGTGATTCGTATGGAAAACTGTACTATTACCTCCAATAATCAAAACTTATTATCCGGTCAAGTGCTCATTCATATGAAAGATATGGGTCATGTAAATGGCTTTGCTAAACTAGTCATTGACAACCTGGTCTTCATCTTTGCATCTGTCACAGAATGTCAAGATCGATCTATTCAACTCGATGTTGATGGGTGGAATACCCAGATGGCCGATAATGATGGGGATAATGAGAAAATTAATATTGATGTTGGGGATAATGAGAATCTTAATGTTGAAATTCATAACTCAGAAGATGAATGTGTTGATGACACCTTCGATACTTCGGATGATGATTCGTCGATGTCCGTTAAGAGTCATGGTGATGCCGTGATTTTTTCTCCTCCGGTGGTCCCTTATCAGAAGTCTCCAATTGGTAGCAGGGAGGTTGAAGATGGAGAGTCAGGTTGCAATAATGACATTGCTGGGTCCCCAAAAAATCATAATGATGGGAACAAGTATCGAGTGGATACTGGAGATTTATTTTGTCACTCCCCAAAAGGTAGAAACGGTTGTGACAGTAAATATTTTCATTCCCCCATGCATAACCGTTCCCCTAGGGTTAGTAGGTCTAGTAAGCAGGAGTGTAATGAGGAGTTGGGCCGGGACGAAGATTACTGTTTTAGCCCAATTAGATCAATGGATGTTAACCTTGAAAACCCAGCTACTTCATTTTGCAGCCCAGGTTTGGTAAAAGTTGATCATGTTGGGCCTTCTCATTCTATGGAAAACGCGGAGCCCACTATGCCACCTAGTGATGTTGGGCTTAATGATGTGTTCGGACATGTTGGGCCTTCTCATTGTGTGGATACAATTGGGCCTGATTTCTCGAAAGATAAGACTGGGACTGTTGAGGTATCGGATGATAATCCGCCTAGGGTCGATTTTGTCTCTCCTAATGTTCAGAAGGGTAACCGAGCTCCAAAAGGCAAAAAATCAAAAGGAGCAACTAAAAAAGATTGCTGTTTCTCTAGCCTTCGCAAATAGAAGACTTCATCCAGGATTTTGAATGTGAAATCAGTGGCAATGGGAGATCGTACAAGCAAAGGTCCAGTGAAATCAACGTGCACGTCCTGTACAAATAAAAAGGAGGTTACCAAAAAAATTTCGTCATCTAACAGGCAAGTTTCTAGTTCCAGTACCTCATCTTTTTCTGTTTCCAACGAAGGATTAAAGGAATTTGGGGATAAATTGGGATTGAGATGGGTGGAAAAACCATCCCATTAATCTGTTTGCTTACCTCTGTCGTTTCGTTATTTCTTGTTTCATCATGAAGTTTCTTTCACTAAATATCAGGGGGTTCGGGGTTGGTAGAGAGTCTAAATTCGGGTGGTTGAAGAGTATTTGTCGTGTTCAAAAACCTAATTTTGTTGTTCTATAAGAAACAAAACTGCATTGTGTCGATTTGCAATGGATTCGAGTTGTTTAGGGAAATAATAATTGTAATTTTATACAAAAGGAGATGGTCGGGAAGTTGGGAGGGTAGTTAATTATTTGGGATACTGATGTTTTTGATGCTACTGATTCTTTTTCTCATGATTTTTTCATCGGTGTTCGAGGTGTTTGGAAGAGGTCCCAAAAGGAGATAAATGTTATTAATGTCTATGGTCCCCACAACGACCACTACAAAAAAAAATTTTGGGATCAACTTCTCAACACTATCTCAAGGGCCAGCGATAAAGCTTGGGTGGTTTGTGGAGAGTTCAACGAGGTTAGAGGAGAAGAAGAACGTTTCAATTGTCAATTTATCGAAAGTCGTGCAAGGTTGTTTAATGATTTCATTGATAACTCAAAATTAATTGATATTCCCCTGGGGGTAGAATCTTTACTCGGGTTAGTGATGATGGGCTCAAGTTTTGCAAGTTGCATCATTTTCTTGTAAATGAAGCTTTCCACAATCTTTGGAGTTGTCTTTCGGTGGTTGCTCTAGACCGCGATAAATCGGATCATTGTCCTATTATTATGAAAGACGATGATAGGAACTTTGGCCCGAAACCTATTAAAGTATTTGATGAATGGCTTGATATTGAGGGGATTGACCAAGATATTAAAGAGGTGTGGGGGGAAGAAGTGGGTGGCGGCTCTCGGTTAGATTGCAGATTGAGAAACAAACTAAAAAGCACCAAGCTGGTTTTAAAAGCAAAGAGTCTTGCAAAGTTTGGTAAATTAGAAGGGAAATTGAAATGTTCAAATCCATCGCAAATACACTTGAGCTTAAGGCTGAGCTAGGGTCCATCAATGAAGAAGAAAGGAAACAATGGTTGGAGGCCAGGAAAGAGTGGATACATCGGGATAGGATTAAAGTGAATATGTTAAAACAGAAAGCTCGTATCCGATGGATTCTTGAAGGAGATGAAAACACTAAGTATTTTCACTCGGTGATCAAAAGGGGTTATAACAAGAACAACATTAGAGGTTTGTCCATTAATGGGGCATGGTGTGAAAATCCTATCGACATCAAGGAAGTTGCCTAAAATCATTTCAAGAATCGTTTTGAGGAACGTACAACCTCTAGACCTATCCTAGCCGAGCTCTCGTATCCTAATTTGTCTAGTGAAGAGGCTAGGGGTTTGGAGGCTCAAATTAGTGAGGAGGAGATTATTGATGCTATTCACGATTGTGGTTGCTCGAAAGCACCCGGGCCGGATGGATTTAATATGAGGTTCTTCAAGAAATTTTGGGACATAATAAAGGTTGATGTAATCAATGCTATTACATGGTTTTGGGAAAATGGAGAGTTTTCAAAAGGGTGCAATGCTTCTTTCGTTACTTTGATTCCTAAGAAGAGTGATCCTATTACCATTAACGACTTTCGTCCCATTAGCCTTATTGGTAGTTTTTATAAGATAGTGGCCAAGATACTCTCCAATCATCTACGAAAGGTAATTCCAAGACTTATTGGATCGGAACAAAGCGCCTTCTTGAAGGATCGTTACATCCTAGATGGTATCCTTGTTGCAAACGAATCTATAGACTTTTTGAAAAAGCACAAAAGAAAAGGTATCATTTTCAAAGTCGATTTTGAGAAGGCTTTTGATAGTCTAAATTGGGATTTTCTCATGGAAGTGATGGCATGTATGGGGTTTGGTGTTAAATGGTGTAAAAGGATTCTTGCTTAGCTAGTATCTCCATTCTTATAAATAGTTCTCCTACCAGCAAATTTAGCATGGGGCGAGGAGTTAGGCAAGGCGACCCGCTCTCCCCTTTCCTCTTTATCCTTGCGGCGGAAGGCTTAAATATTCTTACTAAAGCCGCGGTTGATCGAGGTCTTTTCAGAGGTGTTGAAATTGGAAGAGATAAAGTCGTAGTCTCCCATTTGCAATATGCGGATGATACCATGTTTCTTGGAGAATGGTCTACAACAAATGCCCGTAACCTCTTCAAAATTTTAAAGTGTTTTGAGCTTTCATCGGGTCTTAAAGTTAACTTTCATAAGAGTTGTCTTTACGGGGTAGGGGTCGATTCGGGTGATGTTGAATCCTTAGCAAATCTAATGGGATGCCAAGCCGGTAAATTTCCTTTCATGTATCTCGGTCTCCAATTGGTGCTAGAATGAAAAAAGTTGGTGATTGGTATCCGGTGATTGAAAAGTTTAAAAATAGGCTTTCGGAATGGAAAATGAGGATGTTGTCCTTTGGTGGGAGATTAGTTCTTCTAAAATCGGTGCTCAATAGTCTTCCATTGTATTATTTAACGCTTTTTCGTGCCCCGCCTTGTGTGCTTAAGCTTCATGAGAGTATGAGACGTTCTTTCTTTTGGGGTGGGGATCTTGAGGGCTCTAAAATTTCGTGGGTTAATTGGGACACAACTTGCTTACCTTATGGGGAGGGGGGACTTAACATCGGGTCTTTAAAAAGCAAAAATCTTGCCCTTTTGGGCAAGTGGTGGTGGAGGTTCAAAACCGAAACCAATTGCTTTTGGGTTAAAATTATTCGTAGTATTTATGGAATTGACGGTGGCTTGAGGTTGAGTGATGGGCTTGCTCATCGCTCGGCCTCGAGTATTTGGCAAAACATTATTTTGTGCAGGAAAAATCATTGAAGATTTTCACATTCCTTTTAAAGCCTCTTTCAAGAAATCAATTGGTGATGGAAGCTCCACGTCTTTTTGGAATGATAATTGGTGCGGTACGGATTGCTTGAAGATTTTGTTCCCAAGGCTCTTTAAGCTCGAAACTAACATTAACGCCTACATTAGCGATCGAGTTCGAGTGACAGATAACCAGCTCAGGTCAGAGGCAGGAGGCGTTTCTGTACCTTCGGTGCCTCCTGGATTGTCGGCCTAAGCAACACAGCTTTCGATACTCCCTCTGGTGCACTCACTGTTTTGGTAACAACAGGCTTTTCGGCCAATTCTCTCCCACCAGGTCCTTCTGATCGAGCCGAGAATCTGCCAGGCCTTGCATATAATGGTTCAATTCGTTTTAATTGGGTTTGGTTGCGAGTACCTTCTGGTAGAACTTCGAATGAATTGCAGGAACTAGAAAATCTGTTGCGGTCTATCTCCTTTGATTTTAATTCTCAAGAAACATGGAAGTGGTCTCTTGCGAACAATGGTGAATTCACGGTTAAAATGTTATCATCCCTACTCGATGCACGTATCCTTGGTACTTCCTCTTCTCCCTCGCACAAAATGTTAAGGAATAATCTTGTACCTAAAAAAGTGGAAATTTTTGTGTGGAGGGCATTGAGGATGCAAATTCTGGTTAGGTTGGAACTCGATAAGTGGGGCGTCGATCTTCATAGTGTTCGTTGCCCCGTTTGCGACGACAACCTCGAATCGTTTGATCATGCTCTAGTGTCCTGTAGTCATGCATCGGATGTATGGAAACGGGTATATAAGTGGTGGAATCTTGGTACTTACTCTTTATCTTGTGTTTCCGACTCTTTACAAGGTAGAACTTCTCATTCGGTATCCTCTCTTGGCAAAAAAATTTGGCAAGCCGTCGAGTGGATATGTGTATATTATATTTGGAAGAATCGGAATTTTGAAGTTTTTCGCAAGAACGCATCTATTGTACCGGTGTTAGTCAACGAAATTTAAGTGAAGTCTTTTGAATGGATCTCATGTAGGCTTAAAGGAAATAAGATCGAGTGGCTTAGTTGGTTGTCCAATCCTTCTTTGTATTTATCTTTGTAGTTTTTTAGTGTGGGTTGCAACCTTTGCACCCTAGTTTGTAGATCGTGAACTCCTTTGGCCAACCTTGTCGCTGTATGGTTGTGGCCTTGTTGTATCGTTGTTTTTGGTTTTAATATATTACCTTGCCTTTAAAAAAATTATTATTAATAATATATTTATATTTACTAAATTAGTAAAATAATTCGTATATATATATATATATATATATATATATATATAAAGCTGAATGAATCCAAAGTAGTTTTCTGTCACTTTCAAAAATTTGTTTATGTCTTTAAAAAAAAGGAAATCGAATCATCACTACTATAAGTTAATCGACTAAAAACAAAACTTGTTAGGGATCGTACCAATCTGTTAAAAGTTTGATATCTGTTTATTATTAGTCTGTACTTCTTTCTGTTCCCGATTGATTTCTTGTGACGATACACTTGCTATATAGTAATCGACCATATCCTAGTTTTGGGAGAAGTTATTCAAATATCTCCATTATCAATATCCAGTATATCTGCAATTGAGATTGATTTAAAAACAAATAAAATAAAATAAAAAAAGGTCGTTCATCTCTGTTTCGTATTCAATTTTTAAAAAGCTCGATTTTGAATTTTATTTTAAAATCCATAAATGCAGTTAAGTTAGGATTCATGTGACTAATCTTTCTGCAAAAATTCGTATTCCAATTCGTCCTATCAAACCCGAATTTTTGAGTCAAACCTTTAGAGTAAAAAGTCAACCAATTTGTTCTTCAATCAAATTTGTATTTTTCGTTACGATTCAAGCTAAATTAACGATTTGTAGAGGTTCCATGAAGGTTTTCTAACCTAGTTCGTGTTATAACTTTTATCTATAACATTACCAATTACAAAATCATTAATTTTTTTTCCACGACGAACAGTAGCCAGGAGGCTGTTTTGATATATTTTTTTTATTTTCTCGATTGATTAATCTATTTAATCATGTTTTAAAGGTATCACAAAATTTCGTTTTTCCTTTTCAACTTCATTTATAAATCGAGTACTTAAATTGCTGTTATGGTTGATTATTAAAACGGGCAGTCTGAGTTTGAATGGGAGGAAGAAGATGAAACAGAAACTAGATATGTATATAATTTAAACTGGTATAATCTCAGATAAACAAATATGGAAGGATGGTTGGGGGTGTTTATTTGTAAACGAGAGGTCTCGGGTTCGATTCTAGGCTTGGACGTTTATATTTTTTTTAGCTTCTTCTAAGGTAGCCTCACTCTCTTTTATTATTATTATTATTATTATTATTATTATTATTATTATTATTATTATTATTATTATTATTATTATTATTATTATTATTATTATTATTATTATTATTATTATTATTATTATTATTATTACTAAAATTATAATTATTATCATTATTATTGTTGTGATTTTAGTTACTATTATTGTTACTAGTATTATTGTTATTAATTATATGAAAATGATGATGATTATTATTATTATTATTATTATTGTTGTTGTTGTTATTATTACTATTATTAGTTATTGTTATTTTCACAAAGTATTATAACTGTTGTTATTATTATTATCATAATTATAAGTAATATATCTACTATTATTATTATTTTCATAAGTATTAATTATGATATTACTAGTAAATTTAAAACTTTAATATTATTATCATGAATATGTTTATTATTATTATTATCATTATAAGTATAATTATTTATATAATAACGATTTCTACTAATATATAATTACTAAAATCATTATTCTATGTATCATTAACCGAAAAAAATTTATATTTTTAATGTTATTATTATAAATATTATTATTATTATTATTATCATTAATATCATTAATATAATTAGTAACAATAATACCTTATTTAGTAATATTAAGTATTATAATTATTATCATTTATATCAATATTAATATAATTTTAGTATTACTATCAATACTATTTTTAACAAACAAATGATATATATACTTATAAAAATATAGTTAAAACATATGACATAACAAAATTTATATATATATATATATATATATATATATATATATATATATATTACATATGACATAACAAAAATATATATATATATATATATATATATATATATATATATATATATATATATATATATATATATATATATATATATATATATATAAAGTTATATATATTAATAATGAAATACAAAAGTTACTAATATAAAAATTATATCACTAATAATATATATATATATATATATATATATATATATATATATATATATATATATATATATATATATATATATATTGTTCGATTACGATTATACGTTTTAATATATATACGAATGATAGAGGTTCGTGAATCCGAGGCCAACCCTGCATTGTTCCGTTGTTCAATATCGTCATATGTATTTTTGCTACAAAATACAGTATAGTGAGTTTCATTACTCCCTTTTTAAATGCTTTTGCAATATATATTTTTGGGACTGAGAATACATGCGCTGCTTTTATAAATACTTTACGAAATAGACACAAGTGATCGAAACTACATTCTATGGTTGGATTATCGAACCGAATATGCCCCTTTTTAGCTTGGTAGCCTAAGAATTGGTGTTTATTATAATTGCCACCAATTGACGCGAATCCTAAAGATAGATCTATGGGCACTAACAAGCCTCAGTCAGAGAATTTGAACTGCTTTAGTACTTCGATTTATCATGTCCGATGTGAGTCCTGGAATGATGGGGATATTCTATATGCATCCTGTCAAGGTCGATTACCAGGTGTTCAATCCATATGAATGAATTTTAATTCGCGAGTTACGCGTGACAATATATGAAATCTTGTGGTCTATTAAAATGATGAAAATGAATGATTATGATAAACTAATGAACTCATCAACCTTTTGGTTGACACTTTAAAGTATGTTTATTCTCAGGTATGAAAGAAATCTTCTGTTGTGCATTTGCTCATATTAGAGATATTACTTGGAGTCATTCATGACATATTTCAAAAGACGTTGCATTCGAATCGTCGAGTTCATCAAGATTATTACTAAGTCAATTATAGTTGGATATATTATGAAATGGTATGCATGACGTCAACTGTCGATGTAGTGAAAGTTTGTCTTTTAAAAACGAATGCAATGTTTGTAAAATCTATCATATAGAGGTCAAGTACCTCGCGATGTAACCAAATATAATGTATTCGTCCAGATGGATTAAGACGGGTCATGAAAATAAATTCAATCTAGTAGGTAACCGATTTAAAGCTAGCCTGCAATTAAAAATATTCACCTTTCTCGGGAGCGTTTTTACCATCTCGTTTTCTGACTTGTTGATGGAAGAATAATGTTCCCTATACACGTGCTTGAGTCACCAACAGCAAACATGAAATCATTAGAAATACCTCATTCCTAACTATCCTCTCTTTCTGAGATGACAACATCGCCAAGCTCGTTCTCCATTTCTAAATCAAGGTATCGACCCGTGAACCAAGCGACTCTCTTTTCCAACTCTACACCCACTCCCCATTAATCGAACGATCACGCAATATGCTATCTGGGTTCGTATCTAAGTGAAAAGGACGCGAGTATTTCAATTTTAACGTATTGACTGCCCATTACCTACTTTCTTGCGCAAGACGTTTGAAGGTAATAAGCCCGAAAGTCTTGCTTTTTGTAAACTGTCCACAATCTTCACCCAAAAACTTGCTCCTTTTGACCCCGACCCTGTTGGTGATTTTAGTGTTATCAACAATCATTTTAGTTAATTGGGATTTACTAGAAAGCAAAGGCTTATCGAATTAAGCTCAATGACGAGTTTGGAGAGTGTGGAGTGCACGCTCGTTCGAGTTAATTCAATAAGGTATTGGAATTTACATCTTTTCATGGAAAGGTAACCATGAATGGTTACATCATTTCATGAAGAGTGATGTCATTTCCTAAATGATGTGAACGAAAGGTTGCGTCATTTCGTTGAAGGGTTACATCATTTGGTTGAAAAGTTGCGTACTTTCACTCGCACCTTTTCACTTCCTATAAATATAGGAATATGTTTTGCTTTCATTTTAACAAACAGAAAACACACACATATTCTCTAACAATTTGATCAGTGATTTCATTGCCAAAAACACTGATTGCGTTCTTGTCTTATCCCTGTAAAGATTTCGTGTAACCGAGGCAATCGTAGGGTCGAAATACTTTATAGAGAAAGTGATTACACGATTCAAGAACGAATCCGGCAGTCAATTCATACCCTGATTTCTAACAAATCTATAAAGTAATTCGTGGTGATGAACCTTTGATGAATCTGGAAAAGACATAGGCGTGGAAATAATATATTATGGAACCCTCTGATGAATGCAAGTGCATGGATCTCGGGTTATACCAATTACAGTAAATTGTATATTGGAAAATACATGATCAACTCCTTTTGTTTGCATCATTAAGTTATACAATATTATATTCTGTATATAATTTCTTTTCTTCCTTAATAATTGTGAACGGAAGAAATGTAACACAAAAATATTTGTGTTGAATAATGATGAGGCAGTGAGAAAAGGGTCAACCGAAAACTTGAAAGTAAAGGTTATTTTGTAATTTTCGTGGTTGTTGCGAAAGGGAAAATAAAGTAAATATTGTTGTTTTGCTTTCTTGTTCTCGTCCAAAGACAAAGCCAGATGGCTTTATTTGCCGAATTGTTTGAACGAATATGGATCCATCTTGGAAGGGATCAGACTGGAGACTTATTCAACGGTAGAACTATCAACTTACGAGTACGCATTTTCTATCCATCTTGTTTAATTTTATGCCATAATTGACATAAATAGAACATGCATGAAACACAGATCTTTGAATGTAGATATGAGTTTGACGATTAATACGTAGACACATTTAAAGATCTTGTATATAATAGTATATATTTATATTTATATTTATATTTGTCTATTTGGAGGGATGTACCATCAATTCAATCATTTGGAAGTTTGCATAATTCTATATATATGCACATGAATATGCAATTTATGATTCTTAAATTGCACGTAAAATTTAACAGATTCTTAAATTGCATGTAAAATTTAACAGATTAAAAATTATTTGTGTTGAATGGTTGAATGATGGTGTGGGTTTGCATGTTGTCGGTTACCAAGGACTAATGGGATATGATAATTGCTTGGTATCCGTGTCAATTAATTGGTGGGTAATTACATGGTTGGTAAACCCAGAAATCTGGTTTTGTTTGACTTTCGTTTTCTTTTTCTAAAAATCGGTAAAGGGGTCACGAATAAATATTGCATTATATTATTAATTGCATGAATTACTTTGGATACTTTGGAGTAATATTTTGCAAACGGTTTCTATTTTGGTGTAACTAAAATAGGGTGTATAACTGTATATATACGTATTCATCCGAAATGTATGAATGAATTCTTTGACTATCGCTTTAAAGTCTATAAAGCAACTGTTATACGTATATTGCAACAAATGTCGGTTAACGGTCCAACGAAAGTTGGTGTTTAAGGATACGCATGTTCTAAATCCATATCATATGATGTTATTTTATTTTATTTTATTTGGTTGTTTAACGATATAGTTGTGACAGTTGATAGTCGCAATGGTTAAAATTCGTAACCAACGGATATGATCTTGGCAATTATTTGTTAAGGTTGCAACTACTTTGCAAATAAATTTATTGTGGATGTCGATTATAACTTTGGTCAGTTATGAGACATGGAAACTATATTAATTGTCAATTTTGACAATAGAAAGGATTGCAATGGATAATGGTGGTACAACTTATACAAAGGCGTAGTAGTTGGGACATTACCATTTTACTGTAACCCTCTTTATATTCTATTTGGTTGTCTGATCAAATAGGTTTTGGCATGGAATATATTGACTTGGTTTAAAGTCTGTGTAATATATAAAATTTGTAATTTTGATTATGGGGGTTACAATGATAAAACTAAAAGGGTGTTGCTACATATCCTTTTGTTTTATGATCAGATTCACAATAACATGTGATATATATTGAAAAATGTGATTGAGATCTAAGTATTACTGTATAATACTTGTAAAACCTTTGCATTATGGTTTGGTTCATAATGAATATGACCATGTTGATACAAGTTTGTTCTTGGTGGAAAAGATTGTGTATCCACAAGTTGTCGTTGGATTCCACAATTGTGCAAATGAATTATCTTGGATCAAGAAATAATGTTGAGATTATTGACGGTAAAACTTGTTGTCATTTCTTCTTGATTTTAGAAGTGGAGTGACTAAAGTGTGTTTACAAATATAATCTTACTATATTATGTAATGGTTTGTGTACACAATGATAATAAGGTACCATTATCAAGGGTGTACAAATTATACGTTTACATTGGTGAGTCCTGAAAACGTGGACATAAGCACTAACTGATCAATCAATCAATTTGATACGCGAGTTTCTTATGGTAAAATAAGAATTTGGTAAATCCTTGGTTAAAGGATTGCAAAAGAAAATTGATTGAAGTCATAATGAATAAAGATTAAATTCATGGTGATCCATAGTTATGGGATGTAACATGACTAAGGCATGTATTTTACAAGTGAAGTCTAGACACTTGTGCCTTAGAAATAACTGCTTTTCGCGGGTTAATCATGAATGAAGTGATGCATGTAGATTTTGTTGGGTCACAACAAAGTTTGGTAAAGTCACTTGATAAAAGCATTAGCCGAAAGCGCGCAAAAGTTGGCTAATGATGTGGGATTGAAGTCCATTAAATCTTCCAAAGTGAGACGCCCAATTCCCTTCTAGTACAACGCTAGGAGCTGAATTCAATGAGGTAAGCTTACTTTCTGAAGATTGAAACACATAAATATACTGATCCCAAAGTATGTGTTTAGACCCGTAAGTGGAGTTAGGTTGAAGTTTAACTTCTTAATAGTTCTTTTGAAAAATTGCAAATGCGGGTGCAAGACTAAAAGAGCTACCTATGTGAACATGAAGTTTTGCCGCTTCAATGGAGCTTTGGACTTAGCTGCCAATATGTTCACTGAAGGATTGGGACACATGGCTTATAATAGTGTCAAGATTGTCTTAGAAATATGTAAGAAACTGATGTGTATAGTATTTTATAGTTTTCATATGAATTGAAGGGTTCAATTCTTCGTGAACACCCTGATTTTCGAATTCTCGTAAATATTATACTAAGTGGAAATTCAATTCTTCATGAACATTTCCATTTATGCATTAGTTTGTTCTGTTTGTTTAGTTAGTTTAGTAAATCAAGGATTACACTAAAATGGGGGGGATTTGTTGGTGATTTTAGTGTTATCAACAATCATTTTAGTTAATTGGGATTTACTAGAAAGCAAAGGCTTATCGAATTAAGCTCAATGACGAGTTTGGAGAGTGTGGAGTGCACGCTCGTTCGAGTTAATTCAATAAGGTATTGGAATTTACATCTTTTCATGGAAAGGTAACCATGAATGGTTACATCATTTCATGAAGAGTGATGTCATTTCCTAAATGATGTGAACGAAAGGTTGCGTCATTTCGTTGAAGGGTTACATCATTTGGTTGAAAAGTTGCGTACTTTCACTCGCACCTTTTCACTTCCTATAAATATAGGAATATGTTTTGCTTTCATTTTAACAAACAGAAAACACACACATATTCTCTAACAATTTGATCAGTGATTTCATTGCCAAAAACACTGATTGCGTTCTTGTCTTATCCCTGTAAAGATTTCGTGTAACCGAGGCAATCGTAGGGTCGAAATACTTTATAGAGAAAGTGATTACACGATTCAAGAACGAATCCGGCAGTCAATTCATACCCTGATTTCTAACAGACCCATCCAACCCAATATGCTCCGCGTGAACAGATTGTAAAACCTTAACCCAATAAGCATTATCATTGATCACCGCACGCTACACTCACTTGAATATTAGAGTCAAGTTAAACGCCCATAAGGCACCAATCTCGAAACCCCCATATTCGAAAGATGCCATTGTTTGATCCCAACTTACCCACACCATGTTCGAGCACCTTCCGTAGATCCCCAAAAAAACGATCCACGAATCTTTTATAACTCCTTCAAAATAGTTTCCAGACACTTGAATAATGAAAGAAAATAAACACCCAAGCTCCTCAAGACAGCTCTAATAAACGTTTATCTTCTTCAGATAGACAATAAATTGGCTTTCCAAGTTGATAACGTTTTCTGAAACTTGTCGATTAAACCCTTCCAACTTGAGACCGACACCATTGTTGTACCCATAGGTAATTCCAAATAAGAAAATCAAATATCCTCTTTGGAACATCCAATATCTCAAACCTACACATCTAATTCACCTAAAGGGACCCCATACCATAATCGGATGACTTACTCAAATTCATTTTCAACCCCAACATTAAATGAAAAGAAGAAAAAACCTCCATCATGAAAAGAATAAAATTTAAAATGGTAAAGAAAGTCACAATTTTAATTACCATAGTTAATTCGTCATTTTTACCATTTACTTTATAATAAAGTTATTTATATCTATTTTTAATTTTTGAATGAACGGCAGGATTGGAGTTATTGATGGGGTCCAAACGTGATATCAGAACTCACTCACCCGATCCTTTCCTTTAACAAACCATTTACACACCTACCGCTATCGGGAGGAAACCTCCATGACGAATACGAGCATCGTGTGTGGTAAAATCTCCTCGAGTTATTTATATTAATCGGTAATACTACGTTTGATATACCAAAATGATTAAGCTAAATGCTTCAAAACCCGAATGATTCATAGATTCTGATTAAACTTGGTTCGAACAATAATAACATATTCGATAATAATCATTATGAATGAACTCTATCAGTGATGTAAAATAAATGTTTTAACCTTATGAATAAATAATTAAATTATATAATTGCTTGATTAATGTTATGGATATAATTTATGATGGATATTAAAGGAAATCAAATTAATCAACGTTTAAGAGAATATTTTAATTCTAAATAATTCAACATTACTTATCATGCAGGTGTTACAAACAAAAACACTTAAAATTTTTTTGAAGGACAACAAACACACTTAATTAAAGATCAAGATTGAATCTTCACTAGCTACATTTTGGACTTTGCCTTTAGATAAAGGAATACTAAACAATTTAGCATTAAGTACTGAATTATTCAATTAACAGATAATTAAACGCAACGTAAGTTTATGTTAGTTAAGCCAAAGATGGAGAGCGTAACAATTTACAAAGACCATCTTTATAGTGGTTTTTTTTTTGTCAAGTTACCATCTAAATTCTAAAATGACAAAAGTAAGTTACCATCTAAATTCTAAAATGACAAAAGTACCTTTTTTAACTCTCGACTCTATATGTAATTTATACAAGTTCTACAACGGCATGAGATTGGAAAAAAGGATTTTATTGAAAAAGTAAAGAGTATCTTTTGATCTTCTATTGGGACAAGTAACCACGCATAATATGAGGCCATGGATGATAGGTTAGTTTTGCTTTTCCGGAAAGAAAAAGAAGAAGAGCTAAATGTCGTTGTTTTCAATTTGAAAGTATTCTATTTGATTTTAGGTTTTTATTTGAGTGTAAAGATTAACATTCCAAGGTAATCTAGAAAAGGGTCGGAAATGAAAGCACATCCGAGTATAGATAGCTTGATCAAATGAGAACACTTTTTCCTTTAACCCATTTTATTTGCTTGTAACGATTATATAACTCTCAACGCATTTTATGTAAAAGTAACTGTTACATGTACTTTTTGTATTCTTTTTTCAATTTTACCTCTTACATTTTACCTAGGTTTTTGTCTTACATGTATAAAGTAAGGGTATTCATTATTATTTTTATTTATGAAAGTGGACAATTAATTTGAGACATTCCAGAAATGAATATTAAACTTAATTGGTAGGAGTGAGTAACTATTTAAACACTTGAATCAACAATACAATTATATAATAATAATTATAATTATATAATAATAATTATAATTAATAATACATTATTATTATTATTATTATTATTATTATTATTATTATTATTATTATTATTATTATTATTATTATTATTATAAATTATAAATAATTAAATAAGATTTAGGATCTACAGTTAAACCTAACAAATTACGTGTATGCATGTATGTATATGTATATATAAAATATATTACTAATATTACTATTAAGCATTACAAAATCGAATTTTGCACACAATCATTGTAATATGATCACAAAAGCAGATTAAAAAACATACACTAGTGTGACAATAAGGTTCTCCTTGACCAATAATGACTAATGATCAGAGTGTGTTTGGTTGGAAAGATGCCTTAAAGTTTCCTTTTAGATGAAGTAAAGAAAATATATGGGGTTTTTCAGTTTTTGCCCATGATTATTTCCTTTTGGTGCTAATAAAACCTTAATTATTACTCCGTAGTATAGTTTTTTTCCACTGAAAAACAAGCCATTATTATGTTATTGAAAAAGTTTTATCATGCCATGTATTTTATATTATACATCTTCTAACAAAATATAAAATGAAAAATCGAGTATATAGACTTCAGGAGTAACCACTTTTCCATTAATATTTACATGTTCATTCTCTTCTTAGTCATTTCAAGATAGCCAAGCATTTGTGATCATATACATGACATTGTATATGTATATTTTAAGTGCTAAAGGATGAAAACAGAAGTTACGCGAAATATGCTTAAAGGATTTGGAAGATCCGCTGAAATTCAAGTTTGCGGATAAGATGGCGCATTAATAAAGATTGCGGATTCCTTCCGCTAAGTCAATGCGGATAATAGTTAGTCCGCACACCGCGAATATTCTAAAAACTATAAATAGGGAGCTTGGCCTCTCATTTATAGGTTGTTGATTCTCTGCCATTTGCTCTAGCCTTTGTAATTTTCACTTGTGACTTTGCCCAATGAATTTTTACATTGTGTTAAAGTAAACACGTTTGAAATTTGCGACAATTTGATTATTCGTTGAAATGACGAGTAATAATGGAAATGTTCGTGATAATGTTGTCAATATGCAAGCAAATGCTCAAAAGAGGGGAAGAAAGCGAAAATCTGCAAAAATGCTTCAGAAATGGCAGTTCGCGCCAATAAGTTTCCCCGAAATGCAAAGCGAAGATTTCTCTGAAATGCCGATAGTAATATCGTGCAAAATTGCGCAGACTGGAATCACAATTATGAAGGTTTATGTTGATAATGGCAGTAGTGTCGATATTGCTTATGAGCAATGTTTTGTTCGATTGCCGGAGAGTATCAAGGCGAATTTAAAACCCACCGCAGCCTCGCTAACAGGCTTTGCGGGAGAATCTTCATTACCTATAGGGCATTCGTCTTTAAATATTGAGCTTTTTGATGAGAATGATGCTAATTTGGTGCGCCAAGCACAATTAGATTTCTATGTTATGAGGACTTCTTCCCGTTACAATATGTTATTAGGCAGATCGGCGTTGGGCAAATTCGGAATTGTTCCATCTACCATTCATGGCATGATTAAATTTACAACGCGTAAAGGTGTGGCAACGGTAAGCTCGGCGAGTGTCATCCCTATTTGCGTAGCTGTTAACATGAAAGGTGCAGTTAAAGAATGCGTTGACGCTGAGGATAACATGGTAGTGGTTAATCTTGAGTATCCCGATCAAAAAATTAAAATTGACCTCAATATTAGTGCGGATAAAAAGCGCAGATTGTGCAATTACTCATGGAATACATGGATGTTTTTGCTTGGTGTGAGAAGGATATGACAGGTGTTCCACATCATATAGCGGAACACAAGCTTAATGTCAATCCTGCCTTAAAGCCTGTAGTTCAGAAGCGCAGGGGTATGGCCCCAGATCGCACTAAATGGCTATGCGAGGAGGTAACAAAACTGGTAGCGGCAGGAATTTTGCGCGAAGTTAAATACCAATCATGGGTCGCGAACCCGGTTTTAGTAAATAAGCCTGATGGCTCATGGAGGATGTGTATTGATTTCAAGGATCTCAATAAAGCATGTTCTAAGGATAATTACCCGCTTCCAGAAATTGATTTGAAAGTAGAGTCATTACATGCCTTTCCGTTCAAATTTTTTTTTAGATGCTGCGAGGGGATGTCATCAGATTCCAATGGCTAAGGAGGATGAAGATAAAACCGCTTTTCACACAGGCAAAGGTATATTTTCTTATATAATGATGTCCTTTGGTTTAATCAATGCGGGTGCTACATATCTACTGTAACACCTCGCCAAAATCGCCATTGACGCGGATGTTAACTCTGGTCCCAGTGCTTGGCTTGACCTCTAAGCAACAGAAACGTATTACACCGGAAGCAATAAGTACCTGAGAATAAACATGCTAAAGCGTCAACACAAAGGTTGGTGAGTTCATAAGTTTTTGTACAACGTATAAAATTTACAAAAGTTTCATAGTTTCAAACGGTTTGAAATAGTTTAAAATAGTAATACAAATATTAAATTCTCGAGTCCAAAAATGGTTTGATAGTAAAACAGATCACAAGATCTCAACTTCATAAACAGTTTAGAAGTAATATGATCTCAAGATTTCAAGTACGAAAATAAGATCGTAGTTCGTAACATATCAAGTTTGTAAACAGTTCCACGGTTTATAAGATTTCACAGTTATCAAATTCATAAACAGTTTCCATACAGTTTCAAAGTGTATATGTTTCATAAGCACTCGGTAATAACGCTTAACACCACATGTAGTATCCTACATGATTTTCCTTTACCTTATATTGGACTATACACTTTGCCAAATGTATTGTGTCTAAGTAACTATCACCACAGTTAAGGTAGGGTGAGGTTGTCAAACCTAACAGATCTGCTCTAGTGATTCGTGCTTACAAGTCACTGTAATTAATACTACCGAGTTAAGGGCTTTTTAGCATAAAACTCACATATAACAAACTTCGAAATGCATAAAGTGTTATTAAATAATAAGAATGTTTATAAAATAAAATTTATACATAAAGCGTAATAAAACAGTAAGCATGTATTCTCACACCAAAATAATTATAAAATGAGAAAAAGGGGGCTACGAACTCACAAGTGATGCGATGCAGTGAGAGACTCGGAAGTGCGGGTTAGATAGTTTACGGTGATCTGGGCTCGAGACCTAATGAATATTATGAGGTCATAGGTCATACTATTTAATATAGTATTTAGGTTAGGTCTAAGATCAGTTCCCAAGTGTTCTTACATGTCCTTTTCGATTCTCGGTTTCAAATGTTATATAGTTCATATTTTAAGTGTTTGATAGTTTTGACTAGTTTTACCATCACTTTAGCCCATGTGTTTCTATCAATCTAGACATCCAATTAAAGTGAGTTGACCACCTCTGGTAAGGTAATTGATTCTAGTTTCCAATCATGTAAGGTTAGCTTCTAGATTCGAAATAAAAGTTGGTCAAAAGTTCATCCTCTTACAGGTGTGCAAAACTGTCCAGCTTTACACTATAAGCTTCCATGCATGTTTAAAAATAGCAAATCGCTTTTGTTTGACTTGGGAATTTTACAGAGAGTTAGGACATATAAAAGTACTCTTGTTTAAAAGGAATCACCTCCAGGTCTTCATTAACCTAGTTTTTAGAGGTGAGGTTTTAGACCAAAATCTGACTACAACAAAATCTTGTGTCAACTTGTTGGGACTATTTCTCAATGATTACTCAATAGTTTTTTGTGTTTCAACTTTCCATGTCTTCCTTATTATGTCTAATTTACAAATCAAAAGCCTATATTTCTAGATCTATCTTATAAATTGATTTTTGTATCATCTTTTGAACCTTGGTCAGATTGCTTCAAATCTGGACCTTGAGTCACAAAATAAAAATGAAAAAATGACTTTTTCTTTGAAATAATTCATGAAAATTTTACTGGAAGTCATGAACATATATTTGAACATTTTACTAAAAGATGAGTTCCTGAGATCAAGCATAAGTTGGTTTTTAAGTCATGAACTGCAAATAGAAATTTTGGATTGATTCAAAATAAATCTGTTTTATGTATTTTAACCATTTTAGTTCTTAGTTAGGTTCATTTTAAGTCATTGGACATGTAGGAAACTTAATGTTCCTGATCTAATACCAAGATCAAGGCTAGCCATGTAATCATCATTGAGTGATTAAGTACTCTAGATCAAGCTTTTACACCTTGATTTCTCTTGAAGATGACTAGAAAAGATGATAGAATTAGAGTAGGTTGTTATACCTTGAAGAGAAAGGCTCCTCTAGGCTTATGAAGATGATGGTTTAAGATCTGGAAATTGAAGTGCAAGTGTGTGAAAGAGTGATCAAATGATAAGAGTTGAGCTTGAGAGGGTTTATATAGAGAGGAGAGGTGGAGATGTGGCACAAGGAGGAAGAAGAACAGAAATGACTCACTAATCTTCATTAATTCTCCAAACATAACACCATCATGGTGTTTTGCATGGTTAATTAATGTTTTGCACGACTTCTAATGGAAGTTTGCATGGTTCTTGCATGGAGATATTTAGTGAAGATATTTAGGGATGATGATGATAATGGTGGACGATTATGATGATGATGGTGGGAGATATTTTGTCAATTTTTGGTATTTAAATGTACATGTACTTTTATAGTTTAACTAAGGTATAATCTAAGGTGTTAAATTGTATGTTTAAGGTTTAGAAAGTAAGCTTATATTAGGTTCTAATCAAGATAGGTTAAGGTTGGTTAAGTAAAAGAAATGGCTAATGATTAAGTGTATAGAAAATCTTAACTTATGATCTAATGTCCAAGCGAATTAGTTACAAGTCTGTAATCTAAATACTTGGTTAATAAGTTTACTCATTAAGTTATTATATATATAGGTATAGATTATAAAATCTATTGTTTATGGTGATAAGCTAAGGTTTTTAGGACATGGTGCAAATGTGCAAGACAACACTTGATTGAACAAGACTTAATGTAACCTTAGAGTCTTACAAATCCTAAAAACAAACCAAGATCTAATTCATCAAAACTACTAGTCATGTTGAAAATTCTAAGTAATGAAAGTTAGATTAAACAACCTAGTCGGAAAAGTTAGGGTTGTGACATCAATAGTTAATTGACACTGCGTTTGAAACTCAAATTGGGCGAAACCTTGAAGCTTATGTCGATGATTTAGTAATCAAAAGTACAACGCAAACACGTATTATGATCGATATGCGGGAAACATTTGATACATTGCTGTAATGACCCGCCAAAATTGCTATTGACACAGTACGTTATTCACCGGTTTCATTGCGAGGTATTGACCTCTATATGGTACGTTTTGTAAACATTGCATTCTTTTAAAAAGGGCACACCATAAATGAATATCTAAATCCAAGGTTTTCAACATCCGATGATTTCTACATATAGACAATCACCGTAAATAATAGTTTATAATAATACATCCATTGACAATGCAGTCAAAAATAAGATACATGGTGATGATTTTGTGAATGCAAAGTTTTCTCGAATAAAGCATGTATGACTCCATGCAAATAGCTTGTATAACGTATAAGCAAAGAGCGGAAGACTTCTAGGGACCTGAGAATAAACATGCTAAAAGTGTCAACACAAAGGTTGGTGAGTTCATAGTTTTAATATTGCGCATAATCTGTATATAAAGGTGGATCACAAGATTTCAGTTGTTTTATCCAGAAACGTTTATCAAAATATTCTACAAGATTGAGCACCCTGGTAACTAAGCTTTAACGTATATATAATAAGTACCCCTGTTTTAACATACATGCAACCAACATGTACAATATACGCAAACCAACGCGTACTAAACTCAAATAGCATACGTCTGTTTTATAGTTCAGGCTAGGGCTTCTATACCTGGAACAGACGAGGATGTCAAGCCCTTGGGATCCATATACCATTATTCACGCCCACCAGTTCTTATAACCGGCAGTTACTAGTTACCAAAGCTAAGGGATTTTCGGTTCAAACTCGGTGTAGAATTTAGTATGTACTTGTATCCATTGCGTTTAAAATAAAGTGCATGTATTCTCAGCTCAAAAATATAGATTGCAAAAGCAATTAAAAAAAAGAGAGCAAATGAAACTCACCTTGAGTCCTCAGATATGTATTACGAAAACAAAGTAATTTCGAACGATTATGATCGTGTAATGCAACCTAGACATAACATTGTATGATCACATAAGTCTATCTCAAAAAGATGTTGGTCCCTGGTGTGTGTTGTCCTAATGCTCAATCCAACTCGATTAGGTGGTAAAAGTCAACACATAGTCAACAAGTTCGTGCAAGTCAACAAAAGTCAAACTTGGTTAAAGTGGTCAACCAAAGTTAAACACATCAATAGGTCATGCAATCATGGTCAATGAGTCAACCCTAGGTCAATTAACAAGTTTTTAGATCACAGTTTGTTGTTTAAGTGTTTACTAGTTAGCTCGTCATAACGTGTTTAAAACATGCATGCAATTCAACAAGCATAATTCAAAAATTATAAAGCATGACAATATCATTCACTCCAGATCAGAATAGAATATTATAAGCTTTCTAAAAAGTCTAGCCATGCCCTCAAATAATTTCTATAACTCAAGTTACAAGTAATTGTTACCACTTCAGTTTCAGCACGCAATAGTTTTATTTTATTTCTCATTTATTCTAGAAAAATGAAATTGACACAAGGCCAGTGGGGTATGACCAAAAACATCCAAAAGTTTAAGTGGTAGCATTATCTAAGCTTTTTGTTTAGCCAAATGGTATAGTTTTGCAATTAAAGTCGGATATTTTGATTTGGACAGAATCTAGGCATAGCAAAAGTTAGCTCATGTAGCTTACAATGCATCAGGTTTCACAAGTTGAGATGCAAATGTAAATTGTTTGTTATCATCCAAATATTAACATATCAGAAGGCCAAGTCTCAAAACAACTCCTATTTTATGTTAAGACATTTTAGGTGCACACGAGACAGATTCGTTCTTATTCAGTTAGTCATTTTCGGGCGCAATATCTAAACATCTAGGAACAATTAACATGCATAATCTATATGAAAAGTGAAGTATTAATCATGTATTTTCCAAAAATCAACAGCTTATATCCCAGAAGTTAATTTAAAATGGTCGTTTGTTTCAGTTTTAGGTGTTGATCAACAAAGTAGTCTCAAACAATCAATCTAGCATAACATGAGCATTACAAATCTAATTAACATGATATCTTAGTCTAATTTGAGTGGATTTTAATTATATTTCAGTTGGTAAACATTTCACATTCTCAATCACAAGGTATTTTACTCAGAAAATTCGTATTCAACGCATAACCATGTCAAAACTTCAAATACGCATAACGGAAGCAATTCTTAACGAAATCAAGTGATTCTTGAGAGCAAATTTATTAATTTTTCAAGAGCATTTCAAATATATATAATTAAGTTAATGATTTACAGTAGAAATTTCAATTGTGTTCAGACCTAAAAATGAATCTCAATAACAATGCATACACGAGTAAATCGAGCAATCAAATACATTTAATTGGTCAAGGACATGAGCTCTAACAACATCCACCATGATTAATTGTAAAAATACAGAAATTAATAATTAGGGTTATAAGAATCTTACCACCAATTAAGCAATTAGTTACACCAAAACGTAGAGGGAAAGATGGAGAACGTTTTCTCAAAGGAACACAAGCAAATGAGCAATTTTTGATGGCTATTGAGAGGGATTAGATGATTAATGGTGACAATGTTCTTGGGGGCTGATGTCGAGCAGCAAGAGAAAAAAAAATAGGAAAACAACAACATCTTTGTAGTAGTAGTAATTACAGGTGATGGTGGGTTCGATGATGATCAAGGTGGTGGTGAATGAACCGGTGGTGATGGTTAGATGATGGTGGTTTGAGGTTGAATGGTTCTCAGTTACGCGATGGTGAGGATGATTCAATGAAGGTAGTCATGGTGCTGAATGATGAAGATGATGAAGGTGATGATTGGTGTTGTACGTTTGAACAACAGAAAACCCAAGTGTGTTTCGATGAAGATGATGATATTATGAATAAAAGGTGGTAGCCGGGTTTGGGTGATTTTGATTTGTGAACTGAACTAGAATAGTAGCCATGGTTTCGCGATGGTGGTGTGGTGTTTGTCAAGTAGCATGGAGATGGTTTTGGGTGATTCTTGATCTTAGTCGAATAGCTGCAATCAAAAAGAGGGTTGCAGAAGAAAGAAATTTGAGTAACAACAATTTACGAAGGGAATAGCAGTGAGTAGTAGGAACAAAGTGGGTTTGTGTTTTGGGTGATAATTCAAGATGCATGAATATGTGTGTGTGTGTGTGTGTGTGTGTGTATATATATATATATATATATATATATATATATATATATATAAATTATAAATTATGATGTCAAGTAGAAACAAAAGCAGTAAAATCTATTCTTACCTTTCTAATAATATTATTTCATATCTTAAAAACGTGCAGTAGCAATAATCACAGATGATAATTGAGGAAAAATGATGTTGATGGATTATTGAGAGTGGGTGATTAAAAAAAATTAAATAAAAGAAAAGAAATGAATTTGGATTCACAAAAATCCATCCCCTTTTTAACTTGTTGGTCGACATAAAATGAGGTGGGGATTTGGTTGTGGTCTTTTTTTTTAACGAAAGAAAAAGTCAAGTAGTTTAATAAAGGTGATGGGTTTGGTGATTGTGCATGCATATACATATGTTAGAGAGTTAAGAGAAAACAAAAATAAAATAATAATAATAATAATAATAATAATAATAATAATAATAATAATAATAATAATAATAATAAGGGTTAAAGCCATAAATAGGCTATATACTTTCATTTTTGTTCCAATGTAGGCTATATACTCTAAAAACTACCAATATAGGCTATATACTCTTAAAAGTTGTATCGATGTACACAAATTTTACCAGCTACCTGTTGAACAGGTAAAGTTAATTATTTAACATTTTTTTTGCATTTTATATGGCTACAAATAGATCATATACTTTTAGTTTTGTTCCGATGTAGGCTGTATACTTTCAGTTTTGTTCTGATGTATCACCAACGTCATTCTCCACGTAGGATGCCACGTCATCCTTGAGTTGTTTATCCGGTTAATAAGTTTTGTCCATTCATATTAGTACATTTTCTGAAAGTATATAGCCTACATTGGTATTTTTCGGAGTATATAGCCTACATTGGGACAAAAATGAAAGTATATAGGCTATTTATAGCTTTAACCCTAATAATAATTATATAATGTGAATTCATTTCTATCGTGCATGATACAATAGTGACTAAGACTAAAGAGTATATCTCCCAATTATAATGCACTATTAGTTTTACAAATGGTAACAAGAACAGTAATATAGAGAAGATGAAAGAGATATATGAGGGTACTTGTGTTTGACAAAGAAATAAAGCAGAGATGGAATAATACATTTTATCCCAAAATGCATGAAACAAATAGGTTAAGACAATAATAATAAAGGTGCTTTTGGTGATGGAGTCGACAAAACAAAATAGATTAGATGTAGTGGGGATATGATTGGTAATCTTCTCTTGTTTATTATGCATGTATGTTATATATAATAAGTTAATTAGTAGGATGTAAAGGAAAAACAAAAACATGATCATAAGGCACTTGTATGTGGGGTACCGATTGAAGAAAAAAAATAGTACAAGCAAGTATTAGTCAGGAAAAGACATGCATTAGGTTCCTTTCATTTGCATAACAACTATATATATACGTAATAAAATAATATTAATAATAATAAAAACATATTAATTAAAAAAAATGTGTAAGATGACTTCATTGGTATATAATCTGCCGATAGTTTTAACACTGGCTTATATATCGTGGTCGTGTTAATCAATAACGGTTAAAAGTCTTCAGAAAAATCTCATATTTTAATATAGTATCAGTATAATCATTTTGGTCTTAACTCATGTAAAACTAGTCATAAAATGTTTGTCTGTTACCTATTCTTAGTCCCAAGTAATATGAACGGAGTATTAAATCTCAAAAATAGGAAAGTAATTGTATTTTTAACAAACCCAATATTCACATAATTTATTTACGAACTAATATTTATTTTAAAGCCCCATAAATATTATACATGTTTAGTTAATATTAATATGGGTTATTATTATATCATACAAAATGATAGTATAAAATGAGGTGGTGACATAAATTATAATACGTTCAAAACTATGAGTAACTAATATCGGCTAAAAAGTCACATTTTCACCCGGTATTAAGGCCCAAAAATAAGAAAGATTCGAACTTTTTCGGCAAAATACCCACTTCGTAGGTTAAAATTGAAGAACAAGTAATTACGAAGATGGTACGAAAAGAATCAAGAGAATCGGAGCTAAAACGAAGATTCTAGAGCGAAAACGGTGAAAGACAAGAAATCAAGTTACGATCCAGTGAATAAAGGCTGACCAGGCACCAAAAACGGCCTGCTATACGGCTTGCCAGTATGGAAAACGGCCTGCCAAACGGTCCAGCAAACGACCCCAAGAAACGGCTTGCCTGGCAAACGGCTTGCCAAATACGGCCTGGCAAACGGCTTGCCAGCCGTTTGTAGGCAAAATTTTTGTCTATTTAAAGGGTCTTTGTCATTCATTCCAACACACACTTCAATTCACTTCTTTCTCTCTCTTGTACAATATTAGTCATACTCTCAAGGCCTTCGACTCGGTGCGGGAAACCTAGTACCCGGAGAAGAACGTTGAAGATTGTATTAGAAGTGGTCTGGAGTCTTGAAGTTGTCACTTTTATATTCAGAACTCGTTTAATCTACTGGTACTTATATCCTTTATCTTATATAGTGTTTTATGATGTTGTTGTCATGATTAGCGAGTAGTTATCTTTAGTGTATGCTATGATGTAAGCAGTTATAATGCTGAAATAATATTATGGTTTGTGTATGCTGTTGAAATGCTTTCCGATTATGCTTTAAACTCAATCATTTTTCCAACTAATAGAACGTAGTTATAGGCTCTGTTATTGGGAAGTCGCGAACCCCAATTCAGAGTACACTATCTGTGTCACCCCTTGGTAAGAGAAGTCTATCGGATACAACGTAAGATCTACTGAGGCACACCAGTTGTAGTAAGTCTATCAAGCTTTGGATTCCGACTGAGGACTCTTTCGTAGTGAAATATCTGACTAGACCCTTAGTACATTGTTGGTCATAGACCATGCTAGTGTAGTCACCAAGCATATAAACTTCGTACATGCACGCTGAAGCACAGCGGTTGTTGTAAGCTGTACCTCTGCTAAGTAAGGCCATGGAACCCGGTTAGTGTTGATCAGTACACTGCACCATAATGCGGTCTCAAGCATTGCACTGTGACAACCCAGAAATTTCCGACCAAATTTAAACTTTAATCTTTATATATTCCTGAAACAATAAGCAAAGTTTGTAAGTTGAATCTCAAGAATTTTAAATTGTGTCCATACATTCATTTAACCTCGACCAAATTTCAAAGATTCATGAACCATTATAGGAACGGATATGGTTATATATGTATATGTATGTATGTATATATATATATATATATATATATATATATATATATATATATATATATATATATATATATATATATATATATATATATATATATGTTATAACTTGAAAACGTTAACAAGTATTAGACATATAATACTTTACATGAACGTTGTTGTTTTAAAATATATTTAAAATAATTATCGACGGATATAATTATCAGATACATTGAATTATGATTTACGAGTCTCTGTTGAGAGGTCCACTTTGATTTAAGAAATCTATTCTTTTTAACCCTATTCGGAAATTGGTAAAGTGACTCTACAAATAAGAACAAAGTGTCGTTAACAAGAGTTAGTCAAAAATTAGTAAACATTCTCATTTAAACTTCAAAAATGTGTTTCACTTTGATTAACTCATATCCCTTGATAAATCCATTATTTAGTTTTCATAATTAAAAATATTATTTAGTAAGATAACTACTACTATTTAAAACGAGTTATATTATACGAATGTAAATGATTATATACGAATACGCGTATATATTATAACTTGATAACGTTAACGAAATATTAAGTATAAATACTTTACAGTATAGTATTTGGTTCCATATGTTTGTCGATGGAATTCCATAGTAATCAAATGATGTAGTTTTCAACTGTACGAAAACACTTTTTCATATAACAGGACTTGTCTATCTAAACTGCAGTTGATTAAATAAACATAAGTTGGAATATTGGTTGTAACGTGTATTTAAAACATGCTCATTAAAATATATATTTTCAAATTAAGTATACGGTAGTAACACCCACCTAGTGACGCATTTGATATTTAAAAACGATTAGTACTTGTATCCATTTAAATTCTTAATAACACTCATATTACTCCGTATTACTTATATTATTAAATATATTATTATTATTATTATTAAGATTAATATTATTATTATTAATCTTATTATTATTAGTAGTAGTATTATTATTATTAGTATTATACATAAAATACTACGACGGGGTTCTGCTCGCGTCTTTTCAAAACGGGTTTTATGAATGGGATAGAGCTAAGGAAATTATGGGTTATAGCTATGGAGGTCATGGGTAATGTTTGGGGGTATGCTCGTGAGGTCAATCTAGTGTTTATCATCTCCGTTGCGTCTACGTACTTTCCTGCAATATTGAATCTCAATATTGATACGTGAACACTCATAACTTAACTTTTATATATTAGTAGTGTATCCCTGACTAATGCTCGAGTATATAGGATTATGCATGCTTGTACTTTTGATATTGCCATTAGATAGGTTATGTTGAATCCTGAATTAGTTACATATGCGGTTGAGATAAGGTATAAGATATGCATGTCGTTGGGAAGCTGGCGAAAAACTATAGACTTTTCATTTGGATATCGAATGGATTCGATGAACGGGTTAGAAGTTATAATCAATTGAATTTTTTGTATTATTATTAAAAATAATTATTATTATCGTCGTTACTATCGTCGTCCTAATTTTTATTTAATTATTATTATTATTATTATTATTATTATTATTATTATTATTATTATTATTATTATTATTATTATTATTATTATTATCTATAAAAAGTATTATCATTAAAAATTAAAATTTTTATTATTATTACTATCATTATTATCGTTAAAGTTATAATTAGTATTATCATTAATATATTCATAATATTTATTATCATTAGTATTATTATGATTAAAACTTATATTAGTAACACTTAATTATTATGATTACTAATATTATCATTAACATGAAAACGTTATAAAAGACGATTAAAAGCTATTAAACGAATCAATTAAGAAATAATGAGTATGTGTATCATGATGAAATTTAAATATTGTAAGATAATGATTTAGATAAAATTATCGTTCTTATTTTTTTATTATCATTACTATTATTATTAAAAGTATCGTTATATTAAAACTATCATTTTAACAAAAATTACCATTTTAATAGAAATGTCATTGTTACTATAAAATATCATTATTATTATCATTTTAAATAGAATTATTATTTTAAAAGATAATATTAAAAAGTATCATAAATATTAATGTTATCATAATTAGAAGTATCATTTTATTTTAGTAATTATAAATATTGATATTTTAATTAATAGAATAATAATAATTATTATTACAAAATAATGCAACTTTTACTTACTACTATTTTAGATATTATTTTATCAAATACATATGAGATACAAACATATTTTTACTACGTGTAATAAAATTTCATTAATAATACCTATCATATTATCTTTATGATATTAAATGAACTTTATAAATTTTATTACTTAAGATATATAAAAGTATTTTTTTATATATAAAGTCTTATTTATTAATAAATGAATTATATTATTTACTCTAATAAATCTTTTTAAAGATATTTAAAAAAATATAAAATGACGATATTTAAACTATATATTAATCATGTATAGATTTTAGAAATCATTTTGAGTCAAATTGACTTTTGTTGACTTTGCATATTAGTCTCGAGCATTAGGAATGTGGTACACTATGACTTAACCTAAATTGTTAGACGGATCTTAACCAACATATAAATATACATAATTAATTTAGGTTCGTGAATCCGAAGCCAACCTTGCATTGTTCAATGAAGTTATATGTATTTTTACTACGAAATACAGTATGGTGAGTTTCATTTGCTCCCTTTTTAAATGCTTTTGCAATATATATTTTTGGGACTGAGAATACATGCGCTGCTTTTATAAATGTTTTACGAAATTGACACAAGTACTTAAAATTACATTCTATGGTTGGATTATTAAACCGAATATCGCCCTTCAAGTCTGGTAACCTAAGAATTTTGGGAAATGGCCCCTGATTGACGCGAATCCTAAAGATAGATCTATGGACCTTGACAAGTCCCATTCGGGGTACGAATGCTTTAGTACTTCGAGATTATTATACAGACGAGAGGTTCTATTTTGGGGATATTCTATGCATTAAGTTAACGTCGGTTACCAGGTGTTCAATCCATATGAATGATTTTTGTCTCTATGCATGGGACGTATATTTATGAGAACTGGAAATGAAATTCTTGTGGTCTATTAAAATGATGAAAATGAATGATTACGATAAACTAATGAACTCACCAACCTTTTGGTTGACACTTTAAAGCATGTTTATTCTCAGGTGTTAAAGAAATCTTCCGCTGTGCATTTGCTCATTTTAAAGATATTACTCGAAGTCATTCATGGCATATTTCAAAAGACGTTGCATTCAAGTCGTTGAGTTCAATAGAGATTATTATTAAGTAAATGACAGATTAGGTCATTTATGATTGGATATTATGAAATGGTATGCATGCCTGTCAATTTTCGATGTAAAGAAAGTTTTTCTTTTTAAAACGAATGCAATGTCTGAAAAATGTATCATATAAAGGTCAAATACCTCGCGATGTAATCAACTATTGAGAATTGTTTATAATGTATATGAACGGGTCCTTTCAGTTGGTATCAGAGTGGTGGTCTTAGCGAACCAGGTCTGCATTAGTGTGTCTAACTGATAAGTCGTTAGGATGCATTAGTGAGTCTGGACTTCGACCGTGTCTGCATGTCAAAAGTTTTGCTTATCATTTCTAGTCGAAAATCATCTGCTTATCATCCTTAGAAAATTACCTGCTTATCATTATTAGTTTAGACACGTCTTGCTACATTAATTGCATGAGTAGTGTATAGACAAAATTCATATCTTAGCGTATCTACTAAATCATATCTTATCGTATCTATTACTTTAAACTTTGCCTGACATATCCCGCAAATTCCTCCGTAATCTATGAAATCTTTTGATCTATATATATAGATATTCTATGTAAATAGAATATCACCCGATAGCCGGAAAAATCATTTTATATCGAAAAATCCTATATCAAATCGTACGAAATGGAATTCGTCGTTAGTTCAAGTCATTCAGATTCCGAAATGGAATCTCACTCAAGCTCCGAAAGCAGTGTGACCGGAATGGATCAACCAATCAGTCATCACCTATTCTGGATGAATTGGGGATGGGTTCGTAGCCTCCTCAATCATTGGAAACAAGAAGAAGGCGATCCTTTCCATCCACCACATTGCGCTCTTGGCGAAGAACCTGAAGCACTTACCGGAAAACCTGTTCGAGACACCATTTTCTCTCTCATTTCCAGAGTATCTCGTCACGATTATATACTACATCAAATTCTAGATTTTATTTATCCGCTCGTCCGAACCGACAATCACCCTGGTGTAATAGAAGAAGTCAACGAGCTTCATGCTCGGGTAGTGGCTTTGGAGAACATGGTGCAAAGGTTACAAACACCAGCAGCAGCATCAGCAGCATAACCAGTACCACCATCATCAACGGCAACAGTACCATTACCAACCCCAATCAAAACTGCGTCGTAAACCTCAACTTCACAATCTGTCCCACGAGCATCAACGTCATACACACCATAGATACCAAGGAGTACCAACAACAATAACTGACGAAGTATTAACTCATAACCTCATTGGAGAAACATTCCGCGGTGATTATGTAATCTCTAAAGTCTTAGAGATTATCTAATCTAGCCCTAACCATAAATCAGTTAAGCGAACCAAAATGATAGAAGGAATAGTAAAATCCCTGACAAAAAAAATGGTGTATGACTAACAAGCTAAACTTGTTCTACCAACAGCATCAACAGTACCGTCAGCGTCACCAGCATCGTCAGTACAATCAACATCAGAATCAACAACACCTATAACATCACAAACTCCGTCAGTTTAAGAATCACTGTGGACATCATTACGAATCAATAACGCGTATATTGTATCAACGAGTTATGAAGAATTAACTCATTCCTTCTGAAGAAATTATATGTATATTTATATATATATATTTTGACATAAAAAAAAAATCTTTCCGTACTAAACTATTGTGTGTGAATCTTAACTAATCGGTTAATTCATATTACAAATATGCAATAATGTACGTCCTTCTGCCGCATCTTAACCAGAGTTAACTACAATCTCTGTCTCAATTCAACAAATTCCAATTCCTAATAAATCAAGTATATATTTGATTTCACACTTCATCATTGATGTAACCGAAACTTTTCAGATAACATCATTCTTACTTTGAGAAGTTCACAAGAATTTAACAAAAACTAACATCACATCTCAACAAATAACGAAGTATTGATTCATAATATTATTGAAGAAATACTTATGTAATCTCTAAAGCCTTCAAGGGATTATTCAATTCTAGTTCCAACCGTAAATCGAATGAGTTTAATTTAGTATTTAAATCTATGTTACATCTGAGTAGAATATATACATATATATTTTCGTAAAGATTGTAATAAAATTCTTTTGTACAAAATATTAATTGTGAATTTTTTTTTAACGGGTTGGTAATACCCGAGAGATATATAAATTCACAATTAATGTGGTACATTCTTCGAATCAGATTCAGCAATCATCAACTATACACACTGTTTTCTCAACAATACACATTCTTTTAAAGAAATCAAAACAACCATACTCATTCAAACTCAATTACATATTCTGATTTTGAAACCTCAGAATTCAATTCGAGATATAACCGATACCATCACTTTTAGATTCCTCCATCTTTCGAAGCTATACTTTGACTTCAAAACTGTGTTAGAACATCAAATGTATATTAACGATTACAATCTGTGTTCAAACCCTTCAAAAATTTCTGAAGACACTTCAAATAATGAGCAATCAAGATGATGATCCAATCACAAATTACCCACAGTTATGTACTTAAAAAGCTCTCGAAACCAAAGTTATAATTCAACACATATCTGTGTCAAATCCTTTGGCATTTATTAGCAAAAAATGACTTTTCAATTCCTTTCCAAAGTAGTCAGTTTTGTCACAGCTCTAGCAAGTCAACTTCGACTCTTCATTTGACACAATCTTATTATAACCCTAATATATATGCGTGCTCTTTTATTGTTACTGGGAAACCTTTCATATTCCACCACATTAGCAATAAACTTATTCACAACTTCACTGACCTTTGACCTTCCGAAGAATCATTATAATTACCTAAACCCCATCATTTATTCATTCGCATCATGTAACGAGGATTGCCATACGAATCATCGGGAATCAACAATCAGTATTTTGAAATATCGCAGCATGTCTACGCCAAGAGTTATATGTGTATATATAACGTCTATCTTCTGGACTTAATTTGAATGTGAAGTTTCTGAAAAACACTCCGAACTACGAATTGGTTCTCCGAAAATGGAAAAATGCTGATGAAGCAGCAAAAACTATAAACGACTTTAACAGTAAAAGTTGGATGATAATAAAGAAGTGTGCTGGTAAAGCGCAGAAAAAGAGAAGTCTTGGAATTGGAAAAAGGATTGAGCAAAGTATGAAGGAGGCTGTGGACAAATCACAAGGATGAAACCTGCCTTCAAAGAATCCAAATGATTCAGCATCTGCTGAAATCATTAACGAATATCTTGCTCCTGACTCTAAACTCATGCGGACAATATTCTTCATCATCCTCTGATATTAGAAATTCTAAGATATCATCGTATCTTTTATTATAAATATCTTCCATATTTCTGAAGAAATTTTCTTAATTATTCTTATCTGAAATCATTTACCTCTTCGTGCTATCTGTATTACATCATAAAAGAAACTATTTTAGTTTCTAAATTCTGTAACATTCGAGTTTAAAATAGGAATATTTTTTTTTGAATTAGTGTTGGGAGCTGAAGCATGAGTTAGTATAATATAATGACACTTGATCAACGTGATTATATCACAGTAAGTCATGCTGAGTTTCTAAATGGAATGTGATGATTCACAGATCATAACATCATCATGTGTCATGTTATACGACTCTTGTATTCTATTTAACCTCTAAAATATCAAGAAAATATTTCTTGATGATTCGGCTTTTTTCGAGGTATTCTGGTAATTTGACAAGTCAAGATCGTGCCATTACAATTTCCTTCCTAGAACATTAACAATGTTCATTCCGAAATTTATATCTGCGAATTCTGGACCATTACAAGCGGTGCTTAATCGCAAGAAGAAGAAACGAAGGGACAAAATTCCGAAATATAAATTAGGGTATAAATCGCAGCAACTAAAAGAGAGCATTAACTGAAGATAACAATGATTATGGAAGACAGAAGTAGAGACATCGAAATATAAGAGAAGATATAAAATCCAACAACCATCCAGAAATTATAAACCATATATATCGATGCAAATAGCAATATAAAGACACGGGAGAACTAAAAACACTATAAACCCAAGGGTATAGTAAAAGTAAATAGATTCTTCCGGCGGCAAATGAAAAAGAAGAATGACAGATATGAAGGTAAGGAGTATATCAAGAACCAGAACTGGATGGAGCATATTGACGAATACTTTAAAGTATGAGTTGAGGGAGAAAGAAGAGAAGGTGTGAGTTGTAAGGAAACGAAGGGAGTGGATTTATAGTAAAATATCTGACAGAGCAATCAAAATGGACGATCGCATTTAAAGCGGATCCAAACTCCCTTGGTTACCGGAGAATCAAATCTTATTACGAAGATTTCCTCCAAATCTCTTAAACTTAAAAATCAATTCTATCTACGTCAAAAGATATGACGAATCTATACCTACTCATTTCACTCTTTTGGTAATAGCTTCACTCGTACCCTTCACAAAAATCAAAAGATTTTATTCATATTACTCAATGATGATAAAACCCTAATCTTCAGCTTATATGCGTCATGAAAACATACTTATTGTCAGTCATGACCATCCCAATCAAATTTCGGGATGAAATTTCTTTAACGGGTAGGTACTGTGACAACCCGGAAATTTCCGACCAAATTTAAACTTTAATCTTTATATATTCCCGACACGATAAGCAAAGTTTGTAAGTTGAATCTCAAGAATTTTAAACTGTGTCTATACATTCATTTATCCTCGACCAAATTCCAAAGATTCACGAACCATTATAGGAATGGATATGGTTATATATGTATATATATATATATATATATATATATATATATATATATATATATATATATATATATATATATATATATATATATATGTTATAACTTGAAAACGTTAACAAGTATTAGACATATAATACTTTACATGAATGTTGTTGTTTTAAAATATATTTAAAATAATTATCGACGGATTAAATTATCAGATACATTGAATTATGATTTACGAGTCTCTGTTGAGAGGTCCACTTTGATTTAAGAAATCTATTCTTTTTAACCCTATTCAGAAATTGGTAAAGTGACTTTACAAATAAGAACAAAGTGTCGTTAACAAGAGTTAGTCAAAAAATTAGTAAAAACATTCTCATTTAAACTTCAAAAATGTGTTTCACTTTGATTAACTCATATCCCTTGATAAATCCATTATTTAGTTTTCATAATTAAAAATATTATTTAGTAAGATAACTACTACTATTTAAAACGAGTTATATTATACGAACGTAAATGATTATATACGAATACGCGTATATATTATAACTGGATAACGTTAATGAAATATTAAGTATAAATACTTTACAGTATAGTATTTGGTTCCATATGTTTGTCGATGGAATTCCATAGTAATCAAATGATGTAGTTTTCAACTGTACGAAAACACTTTTTCATATAACATGACTTGTCTATCTAAACTGCAGTTGATTAAATAAACGTAAGTTGGAATATTGGTTGTAACGTGTATTTAAAACATGCTCATTAAAATATATATTTTCAAATTAAGTATACGGTAGTAACACCGGCCTAGTGACGCATTTGATATTTAAAAATGATTAGTACTTGTATCCATTTAAATTCTTAAAAAGAAAAACGTTACGCGCTAAACTATTTTCCTAAATGAAATGAAAATAAACTTTGAAAAATAAATAGTTTTGAAAAACTAAATGTTATATTGTTAGATGAAATATTTTGGATACAAAATTTATATTTCTAAAAAGGTATATATATATCTATATATTTTAATCTCGTCATAAAACGTCTTAATATAAAATAAAATATTTTGGTAAAAAACGAGTCACTGATTTATAGAAGCAAATGACCACGACGCTCAAATTTTATAAGATACATTTTTACAAAGTAATTTTTTTGATGAATAAATCAAACTATTACTAAAGGTACACGTCGCGTAATGTAAAAGGCTAGTTTTCTAAACGTACGAAAGTGCGCTCGAAAAACCGAAAGTGGTACATGAGTCGTGAGACCACGTCCGTGTCATTTTTGTAAAAATTATATTTTTACCATGAGCGTAAATATAATATAATATATAATTAATTATATAGATTTTATATATATAAAAATATAAATAATATAATATGGGTGTCGGCAGATGAAGAAAACAAATGTTGCCACATTTTTCAAGCCATGTACTCGCATGGAAATACCTCACATACCCCATGCACTCACATGGAGGGGGTTGGTGGACTACATTTACCTATAAATCGAGTTCGAGCAGTTTTAAGAGATTCATTTCATCAAAGACTCATATTACTCCGTATTACTTATATTATTAAATATATTATTATTATTATTATTATTATTATTATTATTATTATTATTATTATTATTATTAAGATTAATATTATTATTATTAATCTTATTATTATTAGTAGTAGTATTATTATTAGTATTATACATAAAATACTACGACGGGGTTCTGCTCGCGTCTTTTCAAAACGGGTTTTATGAGTGGGATAGAGCTAAGGAAATTATGGGTTATAGCTATGGAGGTTATGGGTAATGTTCGGGGGTACGCTCGTGAGGTCAATCTAGTGTTTATCATCTCCGTTGCGTCTACGTACTTTCCTGCAATATTGAATCTCAATATTGATACGTTAGCACTCATAACTTAACTTTTATATATTAATAGTGTATCCCTGACTAGTGCTCGAGTATATAGGATTATGCATGCTTGTACTTTTGATATTGCCTTTAGATAGGTTATGTTGAATCCTGAATTAGTTACATATGCGGTTGAGATAAGGTATAAGATATGCATGTCGTTGGGAAGCTGGCGAAAAACTATAAACTTTTCATTTAGATATCGAATGGATTCGATGAATGGGTTAGAAGTTATAATCAATTGAATTTTTTGTATTATTATTAAAAATGATTATTATTATCGTCGTTACTATCGTCGTCCTAATTTATATTTAATTATTATTATTATTATTATTATTATTATTATTATTATTATTATTATTATTATTATTATTATTATTATTATTATTATTATTATTATTATTATTATTATTATTATTATTATTATTATTATCATTATCTATAAAAAGTATTATCATTAAAAATTGTTATTTTTATTATTATTACTATCGTTATTATCGTTAAAGTTATAATTAGTATTATCATTAATATATTCATAATATTTATTATCATTAGTATTATTATGATTAAAACTTATATTAGTAACACTTAATTATTATGATTACTAATATTATCATTAACATGAAAACGTTATAAAAAGACGATTAAAAGCTATTAAATGAATCAATTAAGAAATAATGAGTATGTGTATCATGATGAAATTTAAATATTGTAAGATAATGATTTAGATAAAATTATCGTTCTTATTTTTTTTATCATTACTATTATTATTATTAAAAGTATCGTTATATTAAAACTATCTTTTTAATAAAAATTACCATTTTAATAGAAATGTCATTGTTACTATAAAATATCATTATTATTATCATTTTAAATAGAATTATTATTTTTAAAGATAATATTAAAAAGTATCATAAATATTAATGTTATCATAATTAGAATTATTATTTTATTTTAGTAATTATAAATATTGATATTTTAATTAATAGAATAATAATAATTATTATTACAAAATAATGCAACTTTTACTTACTATTATTTTATATATTATTTTATCAAATACATATGAGATACAAACATATTTTTACTACGTGTAATAAAATTTCTTTAATAATACCTATCATATTATCTTTATGATATTAAATGAACTTTATAAATTTTATTACTTAAGATATATAAAAGTATTTTTTTATATATAAAGTCTTATTTATTAATAAATGAATTATATTATTTACTCTAATAAATCTTTTTAAAGATATTTAAAAAAAATTTAAAACGACGATATTTAAACTATATATTAATCATGTATAGATTTTAGAAATCATTTTGAGTCAAATTGACTTTTATTGACTTTGCATATTAGTCTCGAGCATTAGGAATGTGGTACACTATGACTTAACCTAAATTGTTAGACGGATCTTAACCAACATATAAATATACATAATTAATTTAGGTTCGTGAATCCGAAGCCAACCTTGCATTGTTCAATGAAATTATATATATTTTTACTACGAAATACAGTATGGTTAGTTTCATTTGCTCCCTTTTTAAATGCTTTTGCAATATATATTTTTGGGACTGAGAATACATGCGCTGCTTTTATAAATGTTTTACGAAATAGACACAAGTACTTAAAATTACATTCTATGGTTGGATTATTAAACCGAATATCGCCCTTCAAGTCTGGTAACCTAAGAATTTAGGGAAATGGCCCCTGATTGACGCGAATCCTAAAGATAGATCTATGGACCTTGACAGGTCCCATTCGGAGTACGAATACTTTAGTACTTCGAGATTATTATACAGACGAGAGGTTCTGTTTTGGGGATATTCTATGCATTAAGTTAACGTCGGTTACCAGGTGTTCAATCCATATGAATGATTTTTGTCTCTATGCATGGGACGTATATTTATGAGAACTGGAAATGAAATTCTTGTGGTCTATTAAAATGATGAAAATGAATGATTACGATAAACTAATGAACTCACCAACCTTTTGGTTGACATTTTAAAGCATGTTTATTCTCAGGTGTTAAAGAAATCTTCCGCTGTGCATTTGCTCATTTTAAAGATATTACTTGGAGTCATTCATGGCATATTTCAAAAGACGTTGCATTCAAGTCGTTGAGTTCAATAGAGATTATTATTAAGTAAATGACAGATTAGGTCATTTATGATTGGATATTATGAAATGGTATGGATGCCTGTCAATTTTCGATGTAAAGAAAGTTTTTCTTTTAAAAACGAATGCAATGTCTGAAAAATGTATCATATAAAGGTCAAATACCTCGCGATGTAATCAACTATTAAGAATCATTTATAATGTATATGAACGGGTCCTTTCATGCACCCCGGTTGAGGGATTCTTAGTTAATTAAGGAACTGTTTGTTTAGACACATAAAGTATTGGACCGTTAGGATAACCGAACGTGTTCATGGAAGTCAGCTTGACTTGACCATGGTGTTCTTTATGGTTGAACTCTTTTTAAAGGGCCTAACTATCTTTTAAGACCAATCATTAACGAAAGCATTGAAACACATCACGTCTCTCGGATATGGTAAACCATGTATTCTATTATGCTTAAGAAAGTTTAGACCATTTTGGAATGTTAATACGTCACCCAACCGAGTCGCTCAATTGGATGAGCCGTCTGAACGTGTATGCCTGTAAGAAAGTTTAGACCATTTTGGAATGTTAATATGTCACCCAACCGAGTCGCTCAATTGGATGAGCCGTCTGAACGTGTATGCCTGTAGTCAGACTGCAAGGGCGTCGGGGGTAAAGGACGTTGTTGTCTATTCAAAATCTTCAAACCTAATGCAGTACCCTGTGACATGTCTTATGACAGGGGCGTTTAGGACCAGTGTAATGTATACAAGGCCTCTGCCTATTCATGAGCCAGCATTCCATAATCTTGGCAAAATAACTGATGAAGTCATAGTATGCACTCACTTTAACCTTATCTGAATTACGAATTTTATCGCATTTACTTTATCTGTCTTATAAATTAGAAAAATCCCAAAATTAAATAACCACTACTCCCTAACTATCTTAGGCTTAAATATAGGTTCGATTCTACTGATATCTCAAAAATACGACTCTAGGTCATACTTCCCTTACTTATAAGGAGTAGTAAGATTTAGGCCCCGCTAAATATAAATTTAAAACAGTACCTCCCCCTCGAGTGGCTGATCCTGGAGAGCCGCGGCCCGACGACACCGCGCGAATAAAAACCATCCGTTTCGGCCATATCAAGGGGGAACCTAGTTTTTGGCGCCGCTGCCGGGGAACTAGTATCAGGCAATACTGCTCTCTATCAAACTTATTCACAAGCATTTAGTGGTGTCTAAGAAAGACAATTATACACGGACTTGGTTGTTGGATTTTCCAAACAGTCGCCAATTATATTGGGACCAAAAGGATCCTGCCTCTCCGTAGTCGGCCTGGCCACTTGGCTTGTTGAATAGTTCGCGCGGAGCTCTGTTATCGAAATACCAGGGAATCAGTAGCCAGAACCAAAATCATATTCAATCGTAGGATAATTAGTTAATTACCTTAGATTACTTTAGACTACCTTAGATTACCTTAGATTAAAATTAGATTAAATTAGATTACCTTAAAATTAGATTACCCTAGACTATATTACAATAGAATTAGATTAGCTTATCTTAGATTACTTTCGATAATTTTAGTTTACTCGCGAAAAATTAAAAACAAAAAAGCATACCCAGTGTATGACCCAAACCCGATCTAGACCAGGGCCATTGTTATTCGTACCTGATCCAGACGCAATAATCTCTAAAGCACGTAAGGAAGTACGAATCAGAAATCGAATGGCGTTACGCGTTACTTTAGTAGAAAACACCAAACCCTCGATTGAAGGTCGAGGAGGACCGATCAGATTTCCAGAGATTCAAGGACACTCGTTCGAGTTAAAACATCACATCATCCAGCTCATTAAGAATAGCTGTTAGTTTTATGGATTAACGAATGACGATCCTAATTCTCACCTTGATAAATTCATATCTCTTTCGAACTCCTACAAACAGTTAGGGATAGGACAAGATATAGTCCGGCTATACTTGTTCCCCTATTCTCTCACTCATCATGCTCAAACTTGGTTTGAAGGACTGGAAAAAGATTCCATCACGTCATGGACGGAGGTGGCTACTAAATTCCTAACCAAATATTTCCCTCCTTCTAAACAAACCAAACTGAAGAATGACATCATTAACTTCAAATAAAGTAATGATGAATCTCTTTACACTGCATGAGAGCGATTCAAAACCCTGCTGAAGAAATGCCCTAATCACCAGCTAGAACGGTCAGCCCAAATCTGTACCTTCTACAATGGTCTTAAGGTAAACCATTGAACGACGATCGATGCAGCAGCTCAAGGAAATCTGATGAACCAAACCGCAGACGAAGCTTGGGAATTGCTCGAGAACATGACAATGCATCATCATGACTGGAACAGTGGTGAAACAACTTCATCATCTGCCCCACTCTCTGCACTTAACAGTCAAACGGAGGCCATTAAATCCCTCACGAACAAGATGGAATCTCTCACTAAACAACTCAGAGAATTAAAGATGCAGCCGCAGCAGGTTAACCAAGCTCAGGCTTGTGTTAATTGTACCAACCCGCAACCTACTAAAGAATATCAAGTTGAGTACGAAAACCCTGACGGTTCAGTCTGTTACGTCCAATACCCAGCTCGTCCACCAAATCCCGGATTCAATCAATCACCTAGGGTTAATCAATTTCAGCGAAGCAATCAACCTTTCCGCTATCGCTATCCACCTTATCCAGCCCAACAATCTCAATTGACCTACGATCAACCACTTCCACTCACTGGTCCCCCAGTTGAGGAAAATTCCCCTACCACCCAGATTACAAAAGTAACTAACCCCACTCTCGGAGCTGATGATCAGTTGATTCAGTTCATTCAAGGACAACAACAGCTAAATCAGAGAACTGCAGCCAGACAAGATCAGACAGAGATACTAATGAGAAATCAATCGGCTCTGCTCAAAAGTTTGGAAACGCAGCTCGGACAGTTATCACAATGCCTTGAAACCCGACCACAGGGAAGATTGCCAAGTAATACTATCCAAAATCCCCACATAGAAGAAGCAAAGCAAATGAATTCCGTAACCCCAGAGGAAGAACCACGGAGAAGGTCAGCCAGGCTCAAGAACAAATCGACATATACTCAGAAGCTGACCCCTGAAACTCCATTTCGCGTGCCTTACCCTGGAAGGCTACAAGAAGGACCATCCAAGCTTGATTCTTTCAAACTTGATGGAAGACTCCTGAACACTATGTCCAAAGTTCCCAACCAGAAGAGATACATTTGATAATGCTAAAAATGAACATATATTTCATAGCATTATCCTTCAAGAAAGACAAGCTTTTAGTTGCAATTGTTCTATTTACAAGTGATATTCGTTTAAATAATAAAAGGTGAAGACAAAAGACAGATTCGACGATTTGAAGATGCAAATGACCAAAAAGCAAAAAAAAATACAAAGTACAATCCAAGTGGTTCAATTTATTGATAAGAAAAGTCTAAAAGTTACAAGAGTACGAGCCGCAAAACGCAAAGTACAAGATATTAAATAGTACGAAAGGACGTTCAAAAATCCGGAACCAGGACCTGAGCCAACTAACAACGCGTGACGCAAAGGACCTAAAATTACAAGTCAACAATGCACAAGAATATAATATAATATATAATTAATTATATAAAATTATATATATTATATTATATATTAAATAAATACGCGCAACCCACGTTTTGGAATCATATGTGACCAGGAAAAGGAGGCCATGCGATCGCATGGCCTGGATACTTTAAATCCATGCGATCACATGGAGGACTGTACATGGCCACATCTATAAATTGAAGCATTTTTCGGACGAATGATGTACCTAATATTATCTACTCTCTATCTCTCAATATATATATATATATATGTATATATATATATATATATGTATATATATATATATATATATATATATATATATATATATATATATATATATATATATTTTTATAATTTTAATTTTAATTTAATTTAAGATTAATAATAATAAGGTTATGGTAGCGAATGTTGTAAGTTTGTAAGTTGAAATTATGTCCGTGTAACACTACGCGATTAATACTCATTGTAAGTTATGTTCAACCTTTTTAAATTAATGTCTCGTAGCTAAGTTATTATTATGCTTATTTAAGCCGAAGTAATCATGATGTTGGGCTAAATATTAAAGATGGGGTAATTGGGCTTTGTACCATAATTGGGGTTTGGATAAAAGACCGACACTTGTAGAAATTGGACTATGGACTATTAATGGGCTTTATATTTATTTAATTGAATGATAGTTCGTTAATTTAATATAAAGATTTACAATTGGACGTACCTATATATAACCACATACACTCGATCGGACACGATGGTAGGGATATTTATAAGTACTAATAATCGTTCATTTAACCGGACACGGGGATGGATTAATAGTCAATGGACTCATTAAAACAGGGGTGGATTACATGCAAGGACACTTGGTGTAATTGTTAATAAAGTATTAAAACCTTGGATTGCACGCAGTCGATATCCTGGTGTAATTATTAAACAAAGTATTAAGACCTTGTTACAGTTTAAGTCCCCAATTAGTTGGAATATTTGACTTCGGGTATAAGGATAATTTGACAAGGACACTCGCACTTTATATTTATGACTGATGGACTGTTATGGACAAAAACTAGACGGACATATCGAATAATCCAGGACAAAGGACAATTAACCCATGGTAATAAATTAAAATTAACACGTCAAACATCATGATTACGAAAGTTTAAATAAGTATAATTCCTTTAATTTATATCTCATCCTCTTTTAATTTATCGTCATTTTAATTATCGCTCTTTTAATTATCGTACTTTTTAATTATCGCAATTTTATTTATCGTCATTTACTTTATGCTTTAAATTAAGTCATTTGTATATTTAATATTTTACATTAGGTTTTAATTGTGACTAAAGTTTTAAAATCGACAAACCGGTCATTAAACGGTAAAAACCCCCTTTTATAATAATAATACTACTTATATATATATATATATATATATATATATATAGTTTAAATATATAGCGTTAGACTTGGCTAGCTCCCTGCGGAAAGAACCGGATTTACTAAAAACTACACTACTTTACGATTAGGTACACTGACTATAGTGCTGTAGCAAGGTTTAGGTATATCCACTCTATAAATAAATAAATAACTTGTATAAAATTGTATCGTATTTAATAGTATTTCGTAGTAAAAATATAACTATTTCGTATACACCTCGTATAACATCAAGAATTTTTGGCGCCGCTGCCGGGGACCCGGAAGCGAAACGCTATAATTTTTTTTTTTTTAGTTTTTAAGTTATTTTTATAAAAATATTTTTCATATAAATATTGAAATAAAAAAAAAGTATATATATCTATTTAAGTGTTTAGATAAAAAGAAAATATATTTTTTTATAAAGTAAACAAGTATTTTTCTTTAGTTTTTAAAAATTTAAGTTTACTTTAATAAATTTTACTTGTATTAATTTGTAAAGATTAAAAAGTAAAAAAAGTAAAAAAGTAAAAAAAAAATAGAAACTGAACCTGTCGAGTTTTGGGCCTGCATACCCATTTGAGCGTGCAGGTCATGCGACCGCATGAAATTATAACATACACTCCATGCGATCGCATGGAGTGATTTGACAGCCCAGGTACCTCTGCCGACACAATTAGGGTTACGTAATTAATAATAATTATAATAAATTAAATATTAATTAGGTTTTTAATTAAATAATAATTAGTTTAAGTTTTAATAAAATTTTGTATTTTTAAGTTTTAATTAGTTTTATTAATTTATAAAATTAATACTTTTATAAAATAATAATATAAAAATAATATTTTTATAAAATTTGTATTTTTATCATCTTAGTTATAATTTGTATTTTTATCGTTTATTCATAATATTTGTATATTTATCGTTCGTAACTTAGTATTTTGCCGTAGTTACTTTATTTCTAGATTTTTAAGCTTTGCCGTAAAATCCCTTAAGTGCTTTTTCTTTAGACTAAGATTTAGGTGCTTTAGAATTTTGCGACGCAGTTTTAAGATTTTAGTATTTTTTAAGTTATTGCCGTTTTGGATATAGAATTTCTTTTACGTTTTAATATCTTTAGACGTAAGTTTTAATTTTTAGTTTTTAGACTTTTAAGTTTCGACGTTTTTCTTTATTATTATTATTTTTCGACCTTTTATTTTTCGACGCTTATTTTTCGACATTTTAATTTTCGACGTTTTACGACGCGCTCTTTTTCTTTCTTATTTCTCGACACTCTAGTTTTTAGGACATAAAATTTTCTTTAAACCTCGACGAAAAATTATTTTAAGCGGTTAAATTGATAGACATCCAAAATTTTCTGGTTCGTAGTAATAGTTGGATTTGTTAGTGGCGAGTTATGGGCTTCCGATTTAAAGGGTCCTGGCTACCTGCTGCATCTATTGGCTATTCGAAACGTGGGCAAAATCAGAAAAGTCTATTAATTTGATAACTTTAATAATTTTTATCTTTTATAACTAATAGGATATTTAGTGAATGCACCGAGCAAAACGTTCACCACCTGTAACTCGATCAAGATATCTAGCTAATATTGTCGTCGTTGATTTTTCTTTAGAATCGTCATCTATTCAACCAAGTACTCCAATTCAAATTTCCGATAATCCATTTTTTGAACCCGACCTTACAATTGAGAATCCGGAGGATATTCAGGGACAATTCAGAGATCCTGAACCACTAATCATTCCTCCTGAACCACAAATTACTCATCCAAAAAATGTCAAGGAAGAAACCATTAAGTCAGAATCCTCTAGTGATTCAGATTCAACGAATTCAATCATGGAAAATCTTGAACCTCTAAGTATGAAAGACCGAATGAGAGCTAAACGCACTGGCCAAGGTCATGCAATTACTCAACCAGACATTAATGCGCTAGATTATGAAATCAAAGGACAAATCCTACACATGGTAACTACTCAATGACAATTTAGTGGTGCACCGAAGGAAGATCTAAATGAACATCTTCGTACCTTTAATAGGATCTGTACTCTATTTAAAATCAGAGAAGTGGAGGATGAACAAATCTATCTCATGTTATTTCCCTAGACATTAAAGGGGGAAGCCAAAGATTGGTTAGAATCGTTACCTGAAGGGACGATTGATACATGGGATGTTTTAGTTGAAAATTTTCTTAAACAATTCTTTCCGGCATCGAAAGCCGTTCGACTTCAAGGAGAAATAGTTACGTTCACACAAAAGCCAAATGAAACTCTATATGAGGCGTGGACAAGATTAGGAAAGTTATTGAGAGGATGTCCGCAACATGGTTTAGACACTTATCAAATAGTACAAATATTCTACCAAGGATGCGACATTACTATACGCAAAGACATCGATATAGTAGCTGGTGAAGCAACCCATCCTAATCCATTCGGACAAAGTCCATATCGATTACAAACGATTCAAAATAGTTGGTTACATCGCGAGGTACTTGACCTCTATATGATACATTTTACAAATATTGCATTCGTTTTTAAAAGACAAACTTTCATCACGTCGTAAGTTGACGGTATGCACACCAGTTCATAACATATTCAACTATAATTGACTTAACAATAATCTTGATGAACTCAACGACTCGAATGCAACGTCTTTTGAAATATGTCATGAATGACTCCAAGTAATATCCTTAAAATGAGCAAATGCACAACGGAAGATTTCTTTCATACCTGAGAATAAACATGCTTTCAAGTGTCAACCAAAAGGTTGGCGAGTTCATTAGTTTATCATAAATAATCATTTTTATCATTTTAAAAGACCACAAGAATTTCATTTCCAGTTCTCATAAATATACGTCCCATGCATAGAGACAAAAATCATTCATATGGTGAACACCTGGTAACCGACATTAACAAGATGCATATAAGAATATCCCCTATCATTCCAAAAAATCCTTCGGACATGATATAAACAACATCGAAGTACTAAAGCATCCGGTACTTTGAATGGGGTTCGTTAGGCCCAATAGATCTATCTTTAGGATTCACGTCAATTAGGCGTGCACTAATTCTCAAAATTAGTGATGTTCCCTAATTCTTAGGTTACCAAGCAAAAAGGGGCATATTCGGCTTCGATCATTCAACCATATAATGTAGTTTCGATTACTTGTGTCTATTTCGTAAAACATTTATAAAAATTGCGCATGTATTCTCAGCCCAAAAATATAAAGGGTAAAAAGGCAAATGAAACTCACCTAATGTATTTTGTAGTAAAAATACATATGACGACATTAAACAACTGAACAATGCAGGGTTGGCCTCGGATTCACGAACCTATTTCATTGTATATAAGTTAAAATATATATTTGTAATCGAACAAGTTTATACATTATCTTAAATTATATATTATACTTATTTAGTTTGTATATATATTCAAAATGTTTAATATCTATATATTTAGTTATATTAATATAAAAAATATCATTAGTTTGTTATATATAAGTATTTATATAGATATTGTTATTATGTTTGATATGTAGGTATATAAACTATTACTATAATTATAATATATATATTAAGTATATTTTAGGTAAGAATATAGTTATTTGTAACAAAATGATAGTTTTGATAATAATAACTTACTAATAACAATAACTTTCTTAATATCGATAATACTAATAACAATAACGAATTTGTTAAAAATTGATACTTATGTTAATAATAATAATTGTAAAACTAATAATTACAAAAATGATATTAATACCAATATTAGTGAAAAATAATAATAACGATACTTCTAAAAGTTGATAATAATGATAATATTAATAATGTTAATAATATCAATGATGTTAATGAAAATAATGATAATCCTTAATAATACTAGTAGTAGTAATAGTAACTAATAATAACCATATTAGTATCAATAATAATAATATTTGGTAGTAATAATCACACTAATAATAATAAGTGTTATTTAATAATAATACTAATAATTATATTACTACTAGTAATTTACAATCAAATTAATAATAACACAATTGATAAAAATTTAATTATAACAAATAATAATAATAATAACCATAATAATAATAAAGATAGCATAATAAAAAGGAATCTACCTTCAAATAAGTTTTTTATAAAAAGAATGCCTCAAGCGAGGCTCGAACCCGCGACCTCAAGCCCACCCGTAAACATCCCAAACCACTTGACCGTTTCTTTTTTTCCGACTTAAAACCCACAATTAATTCTTTTAACTGGTGTTTCTGTTTCATCTTCTTTCTTCAAGAACTCAGTCAACAAACACACAGTCAAACCTATAACAACGGGTAATATGTTTTGCTTTTGGACTTTTAACCGAAGTATAATCCATCTATAAAGGTTATGGAGTTAATTAAATCAAAAAAATAAAAAAAATATGAATCTTACTGCTTCTGCTGCGCGACGCACATGGAGAAGAAAAAAAATAATTGATTTCAATCCTCAGATTGTTTTAGCCAAAGTTTACAATATCAATTATGTTTAAAATCACTCCTAAAACCCTTCTTAATCATCAATTTAACTGAAAACTTCCAATCAATTTCGAATTTTAAGGAAGAACATTGTTTGACTTTTTCTTTTTAAAACTTTGACTGCAAAATTCTCTTTGATTTTATAAATTAAAATTTGAACTTTTACAGAAAGATTCACGATCTTATTTGGATCACTTCTGCATTTTTAGTTTTTGAAAATTGGTATGAAAATAGAATTTTTGAAAAAAGGACGTATAAATAGGGCAGTTGACAATTTCTTTAAAATTTCAATTGAATTTAACTGTTTTAATTCAAATTGCGTTAGCAAGTTCTTATGTAGAGGATATGTGATATCATTACAGTTCATTTGACTCAATTTCCTTTGTTTTGTAGCTTGATCTTGTCGACTCAAATATATTCCCACAGGTACAAAAAAATAATAAAGAAAATAAAGATGAACTTAACTCTTAACAGAATTTGGATTAGTTCTGTAATCAGATTCATTCATGTAGTAGATTTAAGGACAAAAAAACAAATTGTTAAAACCCTCTGATTGTAACTTGCAACAACTTGTACGAATTAATACATCATTTATTTATAATTGTATTTATATTTGTATATAAGTCTATATATATATTGATATGCCATGGTTTATATATATATATATATATATATATATATATATATATATATATATATGCTATATTAGATTTTATAACACTAATTAATGATATGAGTTTATTAATAAAATTCCATTAACATTTTTTAATTTTAATTTTTTTTATAAGAATTCTAATAATAATAATAATGATAATAATAATAAAAATGATAATAATATTAATATTAATATTACTAATGATAAGAATATTGATAAAAATAATGGTAGTCATCATTTTTAAATGAAATGATAATTAATAATAATTGAGTTTATAATAATAATAATAATAGTAATAATAGAAGTAATGATAATATTAATGATATTGAAAATAATATAATAATAATAATTATAATAATACCAATAGTAATAATAATATAACAAATTTCATATAACAACTTCACATTATAAGTTTAATAATACTAATAATACTAATATGAATATTAATAATAATAATAATAATAATAATAATAATAATAATAATAATAATAATAATAATAATAATAATAATAAATGTAACAATAATATAACAACTATAGTTAGTCTTGTAATATATAAATATTACCATTTATTAGTTAGCTATTATTGTATGATAACATTTATTTACATATTTCATTTACTCTAAATGTTCGTGAATCGTTGGGAATAGTCAAAGGTTTATTTAAACATTTTAAAGGTTTAGAGTCCCAATTAAAGTGTCTTTGCCCATCATGTCGAAACTATATTAAAATAAAGTTTAAATTTGGTCGAAAATTTCCGGGTCGTCACAGTACCTACCCGTTAAAGAAATTTTGTCCCGAAATTTGAGTGTGGTTGTCATGGCTAACAATAAAGATGTTTTCATGACGAATATGAGTTGATAAATAGAGTTTTATCATTATTGATTAATATAGATAAAACGATTTGGTTATGTGAAGCGTACGAGTGAAGCTGTCTCAAAAGATTGAGATAGAGATTTAACTTTTGATGTAGTCAGGGTTGAATTTAGAAAATAAGGTGCATCTTAACTTTTGACGTAGTCATGGCGGATTTCCGGAATTCAAGGAATTTAAGGAAATCTTCGAAATCTAAAAGATTTGATTCTTCGGCGAATAAGGAAATTAAGATCTCTATAATTAAATACGGTGATCTGCCTCGATTACTCTGCCTGATATTTCCATTATAAATTAAACTTTTTTCGTTCCATTATTTTCACCATTCTTATACTTTCTTTCTTAGTTCATACATCCAAAAGATTGTGAAAATGCTTAATCCAGTTCTAATCCTTATCCTTATCCTTACTATCGCAACAATCATTCTCCTTTTCCAACTTCTACCGGAGGAATCTGTTTTCTTCTACTTCGCCCTTGGGGTTATAGTGTTTTTAATTCTCCCGTGTCTTTATATTGCTATACGCATTGATATACACGATTTGTAATTTCGGCGTTGTTGTTGGGCTTTATATTTTCTCTTATATTTCAAAGTCCCTTCTTCTATCTTCCATAATCATTGTCATCCATAGTTAATATTCTCTTCTATTTGCTGCGATCTATACTCCCATTTTTATTTCGAAGTTTCATTCTTTTGCTTTCTCTTTGCAAGTAATGATCCAGAATTCATAGGTATGGTGTTTCGAAAGAACTTAATGTTCTAAACAAGAAAGAACGTAATCGCATGATTTGATTTGTCAAATTATCAGAATCGCTGAGAATAGAACTATCAAGAATATACTTTCTTGATATGTTTAGAAGTTAAGAAGAATGAAAGAGTTATGAAACATGGCACATGATGACGTTAAGATCTGTGAATCATTATGTCCCATTAGAAACTCAGCATGACTTACTGTAATATAATCACATTGATCAAGTGTCATTATATTATACTAACTCATGCATCAGTTCCCAACATTACTTCAATAACATTCATATTTTAAGCTCGAAAGTTTACAAAATATAGAGACTAACAGTTTCTATATGATGTAACACTGATAGCACGAAGAGATTAATGATTTCAGATAAGAATAGTTATGAAAATAACTTCAGAAATATGGAAAATATTTATAATGAAAGATACTATGATATCTTGGAATTTCTAATATCGAAGGATGGTGAAGAAAATTTGTCCGCAAGAGTTTGGAGTCAGAAGTAAGGTATTCGCTAAAGATTTCATCAGAAACAGAATCATCAGGATTCTTAATGAATAAGTTTATTCCTTGTGATTTGTTCAGAGACTCCTTCGTAGTTTGCTCAATCAGTTTTTCAGTTTCAAACTTTTTTCTGAGCTTTGCCAACACACTTATTCTTTATCTTTATACCTTCGACTGTTAAGGTTGTGTACAGTTTTTGGTGCTATATTCAGTTTTTTTTTCTTCAGAATTTCAGAATGGAAGATCATAATTCTAAGAGATAAATGTTATATGTATACATATAACTGTTGATGTAGACATGCTGCGAGATTTCAAAATACGGATTGCTGATATCCGGTAATTGGTATGGTAGTTCTTGTTACAGGGTATAGATGAATACACGATGGGGTTTCAAAGAATATAATGAATTTTTTTTCTTTCGGAAAGTCCAAATTCATTGAAGTTGCTGGTAAGTTTACTGCTAATGTGGTGGAATATAAACGGTTCCCCGGTAATGATGATGACAGGTAAACTTATATATCGAGGTTATAATAAGGCTAATTCAAATAGAAGTCGAAGTTGATTTGCTGAAGCAGTGACAAAATTGGCTAATTTGAAAAAGAGTTGCAATGTTATTTTCGGTAATAACAATGCCAAAGGAGCTAGCACAGACACGTGTTAAACGTTTACTCAGGTTCCGAGTGTTTTCAGGTACATAACTATATGCATCGATCTTTTCTTCTGTAGATAAAGTGCGGTTGGTTCATCCTCTCAATTGAGGTGTTTTCAAGAATCATGAAAGGTTTGAACGCATATTGTAATCCTTAAGATATAAATGAGGTTTATGATGAAATCAAGTGGCAAACTTGAAGAATTGTTTAGTTTCATATGTTATAATCAATATTTTAATTCATTTTAATTGTCTAATGTTGGTAGTCCACGGTCGATAGTCCACAGTTAACAGTCCAATAATTCATATATAGTTTAATATATAATATTCGAATTGGTTAATACGTATCGTGACCCATGTACATGTCTCAGACTCGATCACAACTCAAACTATATATATTATTGTAGAATCAACCTCAACCCTGTATAGCTAACTCCAGCATTACTGCATATAGAGTGTCTATGATTATTCCAAATAATATATATAGATGCGTCGATATGATATGTCAAAACCTTATATATGTGTCCCGATATTTAAAGTGCGTAAAATAAATAACATAAATTAAATAACGATAAATTAAATTGCGAGAATTAAAATTGCGATAATAAATTGCGATAAATAAATTGCGATAAATAAATGTAATATGGAATTAACAGTTAGCTAGGAACAGTTAGCGTGGATTCTTAACAAAATTTTTCTCGTAGTTAATTTGTTTGTTTCTAACAAATTTTATTTTGTCCAGTGTTTTCTTCATTATGCCACTTGTTGGATTCTGATAGGTTAAAATCTAAATATGAAATTGAATGAAAATGGTTATTCTGCGGTGAACGGATACGTATATCGGTGGTGGTAAGTAGGATAGTAAATGACTGTTGAATCAGATTCGAAGAATGTACAGTGTAACTTATTAATGTGAAATCTAAATATTTCTAGGGTATTACCTACCCGTTAAAATATTTTCACCATTAACAGTTTGTACAAAAGAATTTTTAATTACAATCTTTATGAAAATATACTTGCATATATATTTTTCTCTTATGTAATCATGGATTTAATGAGTCAATGTGATATTAAACTCATCAGATTTACGGCTAGAACTAGAGTACATAATCTCTAAAATATTAGAGATTACATAATCGCCATGAAGGACGAAGATAGTTTATGTAGAACGATTCGTAGAACGATGATTTTGCTTGAGGTATAGATTACGAGGTTGAGACGTGTGATGATGTTGTTGTTGATGGTACTGGTACTGTTACTGATGGTACTGTTGGTACCGGTGATGTTGTTGAAGTTGGTAAATTTTTCACCATATTCTCCAAATTGGTTACTTGAGCGTGAAGTTCGTTGACTTCTTCTATTATTCCGGTTTGATTGTCGGTCGGAACGAGCGAATGAATAAGGTTTAGAATTTTAGCTAGAATATAATCGTGGCGAGATATTCGGAAAATGAGGGTGAAAATAGTGTTTTGGACTGGTTCGCCGGTAAGTGTTTCGGGTTCTTTGTCAAGAGAGCAATTTGGTTGGTGGAAAGGATCGCCTTCTTCTCGTCTCCATCGGGTAATTCGACTACTAAACCATCAGATGAATTGGGGATGAATGATTGGTTGATTCATTCTAGTGACGCATGCTTTCGGAGCTCAGGTGGATATCCATATCGGAATAGCTGTCGGAATCCGAGGAATTCGAACTGGTTGAGGGATCCATCTCGTACGATCAGATGGAGGATTTTCGATATGAATTAGATTATAGGATGTAGATTAGTATCCTGCAATACATAATTTACATATCCATATATAATACTAAAATCTCATAAGTTACGGAGGAATCTACGGAAGTTGTCAGACAAACGTAACAATAACAGATACGCTAAGATATGAATTTATCTATACACAGTCTATGCAATAGAGGCAGTAAGATGTGTCTAGACTTTAAGGATGATAAGCAAATAATTTTCGACACTAAATGATAAGCAAAACTTTTGACATGCAGACATGGTCGAAGTCCAGACTCACTAATGCATCTAAACAACTATCAGTTAGACACACTAATGCAGACCTGGTTCGCTAAGACCACCGCTCTGATACCAACTGAAGCAACCCGTCCTAATCCATCCAGATGAAGTCCATATCGATTACAAATGATTCACAATAGTTGGTTACATCGCGAGGTACTTGACCTCTATATGATACGTTTTACAAACATTGCATTCGTTTTTAAAAGACAAACTTTCATCACGTCGTAAGTTGACGGTATGCACACCATTTCATAACATATTCAACTATAATTGACTTAATAATAATCTTGATGAACTCAACGACTCGAATGCAACGTCTTTTGAAATATGTCATGAATGACTCCAAGTAATATCCTTAAAATGAGCAAATGCACAGCGGAAGATTTATTTCATACCTGAGAATAAACATGCTTTCAAGTGTCAATCAAAAGGTTGGTGAGTTCATTAGTTTATCATAAATAATCATTTTTATCATTTTACTAGACCACAAGAATTTCATTTCCAGTTATCATAAATATACATCCCATGCATAGAGACAAAAATCATTCATATGGTGAACACCTGGTAACCGACATTAACAAGATGCATATAAGAATATCCCCTATCATTCCGGGAAATCCTTCGGACATGATATAAACAACATCGAAGTACTAAAGCATCCGGTACTTTGGATGGGGTTCGTTAGGCCAAATAGATCTATCTTTAGGATTCGCGTCAATTAGGCGTGCACTAATTCTCAAAATTAGTGATGTTCCCTAAATCTTAGGTTACCAAGAAAAAAGGGGCATATTCGGCTTCGATCATTCAACCATATAATGTAGTTTCGATTACTTGTGTCTATTTCATAAAACATTTATAAAAATTGGGCATGTATTCTCAGCCCAAAAATATAAAGGGTAAAAAGGCAAATGAAACTCACCTAATGTATTTTGTAGTAAAAATACATATGACGACATTAAACAACTGAACAATGCAGGGTTGGCCTCGGATTCATGAGCCTATTTTATTGTATATAAGTTAAAATATATATTTGTAATCGAACAAGTTTATACATTATCTTAAATTATATATTATACTTATTTAGTTTGCATATATATTCAAAATGTTTAATATCTATATATTTAGTTATATTAATATAAAAAATATCATTAGTTTGTTATATATAAGTATTTATATAGATATTGTTATTATGTTTGATATGTAGGTATATAAACTATTACTATAATTATAATATATATATTAAGTATATTTTAGGTAAGAATATAGTTATTTGTAACAAAATGATAGTTTTGATAATAATAACTTACTAATAACAATAACTTTCTTAATATCGATAATACTAATAACAATAACGAATTTGTTAAAAATTGATACTTATGTTAATAATAATAATAGTAAAACTAATAATTACAAAAATGATATTAATACCAATATTAGTGAAAAATAATAATAACGATACTTTTAAAATGTTGATAATAATGATAATATTAATAATGTTAATAATATCAATGATGTTAATGAAAATAATGATAATCCTTAATAATACTAGTAGTAGTAATAGTAATTAATAATAACCATATTAGTATCAATAATAATAATATTAGGTAGTAATAATCACACTAATAATAATAAGTGTTATTTAATAATAATAATACTAATAATTATATTACTACTAGTAATAATTACAATCAAATTAATAATAACACAATTGATAATAATTTAATTATAACAAATAATAATAATAATAATAATAATAATAATAATAATAATAACCATACTAATAATAAAGATAACATAATAGAAAGGAATCTACCTTCAAATAAGCTTTTTATAAAAAGAATGCCTCAAGCGAGGCTCGAACCCGTGACCTCAAGCCCACCCGTAAACATCCTAAACCACTTGACCGTTTCTTTTTTTCTGACTTAAAACCCACAATTAATTCATTTAACTGGTGTTTCTGTTTCATCTTCTTTCTTCAAGAACTCAGTCAACAAACACACAATCAAACCTATAACAACGGGTAATATGTTTTGCTTTTGGACTTTTAACCGAAGTATAATCCATCTATAAAGGTTATGGAGTTAATTGAATAAAAAAAATAAAAAAATATGAATCTTACTGCTTCTGCTGCTCGACGCACATGGAGAAGAAAAAAAATAATTGATTTCAATCCTTAGATTGTTTTAGCCAAAGTTTACAATATCAATTATGTTTAAAATCACTCCTAAAACCCTTCTTAATCATCAATTTAACTGAAAACTTCCAATCAATTTCGAATTTTAAGGAAGAACATTGTTTGACTTTTTCTTTTTAAAACTTTGACTGCAAAATTCTCCTTTGATTATATAAATTAAAATTTGAACTTTTACTGAAAGATTCACGATCTTATTTGGATCACTTCTGCATTTTTAGTTTTTGAAAATTGGTATGAAAATCGAATTTTTGAAAAAAGGAAGTATAAACAGGGCAGTTGACAATTTCTTTAAAATTTCAATTGAATTTAACTGTTTTAATTCAAATTGCGTTAGCAGGTTCTTATGTAGAGGATATGTGATATCATTACAGCTCATTTGACTCAATTTCCTTTGTTTTGTAGCTTGATATGTCGACTCAAATATATTCTCATAGGTACAAAAAAAATAATAAAGAAAATAAAGATGAACTTGACTCTTAACAGGATTTGGATTAGTTCTGTACTAATATTCGTTCATGTAGTAGATTTAAGGACAAAAAAAAAATTGTTAAAACCCTCTGATTGTAACTTGTAACAACTTGTACGAATTAATACATCATTTATTTATAATTGTATTTATATTTATATATAAGTTTGTATATATATTGATATGCCACGGTTTATATATATATATATATATATATATATATATATATATATATATATATATATATATATATATATATATATATATATATATATATATATATATATATATATATATATATATATATATATATATATATATATATATATATGTTATATTAGATTTTATATCACTAATTAATGATATGAGTTTATTAATAAAATTCCATTAACATTTTTTAATTTTAATTTTTTTTATAAGAATTCTAATAATAATAATAATGATAATAATAATAATAAAAATGATAATAATATTAATATTAATATTACTAATGATAAGAATATTGATAAAAATAATGGTAGTCATCATTTTTAAATGAAATGATAATTAATAATAATTGAGTTTATAATAATAATAATAGTAATAATAGTAGTAATGATAATATTAATGATATTGAATATAATATAATAATAATAATTATAATAATATCAATAGTAATAATAATATAACAAATTTCATATAACAACTTCACATTATAAGTTTAATAATACTAATAATACTAATATGAATATTAATAATAATAATAATAATAATAATAATAATAATAATAATAATAATAATAATAATAATAATAATAATAATAATAATAAATGTAACAATAATATAACAACTATAGTTAGTCTTGTAATATATAAATATTACCATTTATTAGTTAGCTATTATTGTATGATAACATTTATTTACATATTTCATTTACTCTAAATGTTCGTGAATCGTCGGGAATAGTCAAAGGTTTATGTAAACAGTTTAAAGGTTTAGAGTCCCAATTAAAGTGTCTTTGCCTATCGTGTCGAAACTATATCAAAATAAAGTTTAAATTTGGTTAAAAATTTCCGGGTCGTCATAGCTGGTGGTTCCATTATGAAGAAAATCGCAACTGAAGCTTACACAATTATTAATAACACTGCTTCCCACTCACATGAGTGACATCAAGAAAAAGATATCGTTAGATCATCTAAAGCAGCTAGAGCCGATTCTAGCCATGACTTTGATTCCATTTCTGCAAAGATAGATTCTTTCGAGAGACGAATGGAAAAGATGACTAAAGATATTCACGCAATACGAATTAGTTGTGAATAGTGTGGAGGACCACATTTGACAAAAGATTGTCTTAGTATTGAACAAACAATGGAACAAAGAGAGAATGTTTCATATATAAACCAAAGGCCTGGAAATAATTATCAGAATAATTATCAACCACCAAGACCAAACTACAATCAGAATTATAATCGAAATGTTCCATACAACAACCAACAAGGTCCTAGTAATCAAAAAATATCCAATAATACTTACAATCAGCAAAGACCTATTTTTCCAAATAAACCACCACAAACCGATGATAAAAAGCCAAATTTAGAAGATATGATGTCGAAGCTAGTTGAATCTCAAATGCAATTTTTCACATCTCAGAAACAAACCAATGAACAAAATGCTCAAGCATTTAGAAATCAACAAGCTTCTATTCAAAATCTGGAACAAGAAGTAAGCAACCTAGCAAGGTTGATAGGTGAAAGAAAACCGGAGAGTCTACCTAGGGATACAAATGCTAACCCCCGGAATGAAACAGCTAAAGCCATTACCACGAGAAGTGGTATTACACTTAAACCACCTGAAATGTCTGTAATTTCTGATGACATTATTCCTACTACATAGGCACCACAGCCTGAGCAAGATAAGGAAACAGAACCGGTAGTTGAAAAGGTTAATGAAGATAACACAGTTAAGGCAAAGCCTTATGTTAAACCATACCAACCACCACTTCCTTACGCAAGTAAAATGAGAAAAGAAAGACTTAAAGCCGAGCAATCTAAATTCTTGGATATGTTTAAACAAATAAATGTAAATCTTCTTTTCATTGATGTGATTTCAGGAATGCCTAGATATGCTAAATTCCTGAAAGATCTAATCACAAATAGAAAGAAAATGGAAGAACTTTCGGCTGTTACTATGAATGCTAATTGTTCTGCAGTGTTGTTGAATAAGATACCAGAAAAATTATCAGATCCAGGAAGTTTCACAATTCCATGTTTTCTGGGTAGTCTTAATTCAATAGAAGCATTGACAGATTTAGGTGCTAGTATAAATTTAATGCCGTATTCACTATACACTAAACTAGACCTTGGAGAATTGAAACCAACACGAATAAGCATACAACTAGCCGATCGATCAGTAAAATATCCTAGAGGGATAATAGAGAACATGCTAGTTAAAGTTGGTAGTTTAGTATTTCCAGTAGATTTTGTTATTCTGGACATGGAAGAAGATTCTCGAGTTCCTCTCATATTAGGAAGACCATTCTTAAACACGGCTAAAGCAATAATAGACGTGTTCGGTAAGAAATTGAACCTAAGTATAGAGGACGAGAGTGTCATCTTTTCTGTGGATAGAGCCATGCAACAACCGCAATCTGCAGATGATACATGTTATTATATTCAAACTATAGATTCACATACAGAATTGTTAGAAGAATTTCTAGAATTACAAGGAACAGGAGAATGTTCTTTAGGAGAATGAACTGAACCAATTGATGAAGCTGAAATGTTAGCCGCACTCATGGCTAATGAATACGAATCAACAACAGCAGAACTTCAAATGCTAAAAGAGGAAGACAGATATCGATACAAATCATCGATAGAAGAACCACCGACATTAGAGTTAAAGCCACTTCAAAACCATTTGGAATACGCTTATTTACATGGTGAATCTGAATTACCTGTAATAATATCGTCTTCTCTTACAGAAAATGAAAAATCTCAACTCATTTATGTGCTAAAAGCTCATAAACCAGCTATTGCATGGAAGATTCATGACATTAAAGGCATAAGTCCTTCGTATTGCACACATAAAATCCTTATGGAAGAAGGTCATAAAACGTATGTGCAACACCAACGAAGACTAAATCCTAATATGCAAGATGTTGTTAAGAAAGAAATTATTAAACTGCTAGATGCAAGTTTAATTTATCTAATTTTTGATAGTCCATGGGTAAGCCCAGTTCAATGCGTACCTAAGAAGGGTGGCATGACTGTCATGTGTCATCACAAATGAAAAAAATGAGCTTATTCCTACTAGGACTGTAACAGGATGGCGTGTTTGTATTGATTATAGAAAATTAAATGATGCCACCAGAAAAGATCACTTTCCCTTACCTTTCATTGATCAAATGTTAGAAAGGTTAGCTGGGAATAGTTACTATTGTTTTCTTGACGGTTTCTCTGGATACTTTCAAATTCCAATCGCACCTGAGGACCAAGAGAAAACCACCTTCACGTGCCCTTATGGTACTTTTGCTTACAAACGCATGCCATTTGGACTTTGCAACGCCCCTGCAACCTTTCAAAGGTGCATGATGGCGATTTTTCACGACATGATAGAAGAATGCATGGAAGTTTTCATGGATGAATTTTCAGTCTTCTGTGATACTTTTGAAACATGTCTAGTTAATCTTGAACGAATGCTTATTAGATGAGAACAATCAAATCTAGTACTTAATTGGGAGAAATGCCATTTCATGGTTAGAGAAGGCATCGTTCTTGGTCATAAAATTTCAAAAGAAGGAATTGAAGTGGATAGAGCTAAAGTAGATGTAATTGCTAAACTTCCACATCCCACCAATGTTAGAGGAGTTAGGAGTTTTCTAGGGCATGCTGGTTTTTACCGACGTTTTATAAAAGATTTTTCTAAAATTGCCACTCCTATGAATAAACTTCTAGAAAAGGATGCTCCATTCATCTTTTCGGATGAATGCATCAAATCTTTTAATATTCTTAGAGAAAAACTCACAAATGCGCCGATCATGATAACTCCAAATTGGAATCTACCATTTGAACTCATATGTGATGCAAGTGATTTTGCAATGGGAGCGGTTTTAGGACAAAGGATTGAAAAATGATTTCAACCTATTTATTAGGCTAGTAAGACGTTACAAGGAGCACAAACGAATTACACAGCTACTGAAAAAGAACTCCTTGCTATTGTCTTTGCTTTTGAAAAATTTCATTCATATCTCGTTCTAGCTAAAACGGTGGTCTATACCGACCATACAAGATGCCAAACTACGATTAATCCGTTGGATCTTACTCTTACAAGAGTTCGATATTGAAATCCGAGACAAAAAGGGAGCAGAAAATCTCGCCGCTGATCATCTTTCTCGTCTTGAAAATCCTGAATTAGAAGTTCTAAATGAATCGGCCATACAAGATAACTTTCCTGATGAATATCTTTTGAAGATCGAAATGAAATTCCAGGGTTTGTAGACTATGCAAACTATTTAGTATGTGGATTCCTTGAAAAAGGGTTGTCGTACCAAAAACGAAAGAAATTCTTTAGTGATATAAAACACTATTTTGGGAAGATCCACATTTGTTTAAAAGTTGTCCCGATGGAATAATACGCCGATGTGTATTCGGGGATGAAGCTAGTCAAATCTTAAATCATTGTCACACAGGACCAACAGGAGGGCATTATGGGCCTCAACTCACAGCAAGAAAAGTCTATGAAGCTGGATTCTATTGGCCTACAATTTTCAAAGATGAACACCTTTTTTGTAAATCCTGTGATGCTTGTCAAAGGGCCGGAAAAATAAGTCAACGTGATGAAATGCCACAAAATGTCATTCAAGTATGTGAAGTATTTGACGTTTGGGGTATTGACTTTATGGGTCTATTTCCAAAATCTCATAATAATCTCTACATTCTCGTTGCTATTGATTATGTATCTAAATGGGCAGAAGCACAAGCTCTCCCAACTAACGATGCACGAGTTGTAGTCAACTTCTTAAAACGTCTTTTTGCTAGGTTCGGAACACCGAAAGCTTTAATAAGTGATCGGGGTACTCATTTTTGTAATCATCAACTTGAGAAAGTTCTCAAAAGATATGGAGTAACTCATAAAATCTCAACCGCTTATCATCCACAAACAAGTGGACAAGTAGAAAATACCAACCGAGCTTTAAAACGTATTCTAGAGAAAACCGTAGGATCGAATCCGAAGGAATGGTCCATGAAATTGGAGGATGCACTCTGCGCTTTTAGAACAGCCTACAAAACTCCAATTGGCACCACACCTTTTAAACTTGTTTACGGAAAAGCATGTCATCTTCCAGTAGAAATTGAGCATAAAGCATTTTGGGCTTTGAAGACATGTAATCTTGATTTACATGAAGCAGGACGTCTACGGTTAAATCAATTAAACGAATTAGAAGAAGTGAGACATGAAGCATACGAAAATTCGTTAATTTATAAGGAAAGAACGAAGAAATGGCATGATAAAAGAATCAGAAGTTCAAAAAAATTTAAGGAAGGAGACAGAGTTCTTCTTTTCAATTCACGATTCAAGCTATTTCCTGGAAAATTGAAATCAAGATGGTCTGGACCATTCATAGTCAAAAGAGTTTTCCCATACGGAACAGTAGAATTGATAAATTCAAATGGGATTGAATTTAAGGTTAATGGTCACAGAGTTAAACATTACATAGATAATCCAATGGAAGTTGAAGATGAAGTTAATCACAATTTCGACACCACAGCTAACTAAGTGTGGGAAGATTCGAATCTTTTTAGGGTAATATGTATTTCTGTTAGAGTTAGATTTTCTGTTTTCGTGTAGTTTTCGAGAATGGAATCCGAGTTGTCTTTCCCTAGCAGACCCTAAAGAACTAGTCTTCTCCCCCCATTCTGAATTTTTATTTCTTTTAGGTTTTACGAGATGAAGAATTCCTTTGATCGGAACCATGGTCTACTACTACACGCTATGATTACTAAACTTAATAATAACATCTTCCCGAGTGAACTGGTATCCTTCATAAGAGGCAAAATGGATGAAGTAAGGAAAGAACTCAGGAAAGACCATCATAAGATACATTTTGGTAAAGGAAAATCAAAATCCGCAATAAAAAGAAGAGCACAGCACCTTGAAAGATGTCATAAATGCGGAAAATAGTCACACGAAGGTAAATGTTCGAACAATCAAACATATTCAAATACCGAATTTGTTACTCTATGCAGAGAAGGACCATTCATATGTTTAGAAGAAAAGTTATTGAAGAATCGAGGTTACACTTATGTAGCTATGGAAAACCAAATCATACGACTCTCCTATGAGTCGGTTAAAGCAGGTCTCTGAGAATTCTATCTCATAGGTAAGTATGTACAGTTTTTATTTATTTTTATTTATTGCTTTTAACCTTTTGATAATAAACGTTGAAACGTTCCCTATAAAGTATTAAATTGATATTCAATAAAATTAGGTATGCGAAACCGAAATTATTGATATCATACAAAAATTTATTACATCACTGCGAAATTTACCGTTTATTCTTAAGGTATAAATATCTTTAATCAATCAATCCAAAATATTTCAGAAATTTGTCAAGAGTAAAACTAGGTAATATAGCCGAAATTACTTTACCCAAAAAGAGGGACGTATATTTTTGTTAATATTTGATTGATTAAAGTGGGATAAAAGACCAAAAAGATTTTTAATTTTAATTTTTACCTTGTTTTTAAATTAATATTAAATTATTATTGTAAATTTTTAAAACCAATATATTTAATTTTTTGAATATTTTAAAAATTAATATTTTCAATATAAGTTTGTAAAATTAATGTAAAAAAATATTAATAATATTAATATGAATTTTTAATTTTATGCATTTTAAATTTAAGTTTGGTGTGAATTTAAAAACAAAAATGTACTTTATTTCATTAAGTTAAAAATATGATTTCTAAAATTCGTCGTGAGTTGAAGACTAGGTCGTTGAACCGAAATTGCTTTACCCGAGGACGGGATGAGAAATTTTACTATCATTATTTTTAATCTTATTGATTTAAAGTATGCCAAAAACATTTAAAAAACCCAAAAATCTTTGCTTTTAAAACAATCGCTTTAAAATGACAAATTTTAAAATTTTGTCGAGGGACGAACTAGGACAACGATCCGAAACGCCCTCATTCTAAAAGAAAACTAAATTTTAAAATTAATTAATTGTTTCATAAGTAAATGATTTTATAAAATATATATATATATATATATATATATATATATATATATATATATATATATATATATATATATATATATATATATATATTATACCCCATGCGATCGCATGGGGTTTTGCCTTACAAACCATGCGATCGCATGGAACATAAAAGCTGGTCAGGAACAAAAGGCAGACGAGCTGGTCTCTGTTTCCACTTTCAACACACACATACACGAAAACCATCCCAAATTCTCTCTAAAATCATCATTTTTTCATCAAAATTCACCAATTTTCTTGCTATAATTCGCTCTAATCATGCGTTTGTTCAGAAGTTTTTCAAAGAAGGTAACAATTACACCCCTAAAACTCTTTAAAATTGAATTTTAGTGTTCTTGAGCTAAATTTTGCCTAATTTGATTTTGTTAATTTCTAGTGTAATTAGAGTTAAATTGTTAGTATATTATGCATGTATAACCTAGATTGATGCTATTTAACATGATTTGAAGCCAAAAACTTCAAAATTTTTAGAAATCTAGGGTTTGTGTTCTTGAGCAATTTGGGGCTTTTTGATATAAACAGGTTATGGCCGATTTTTGTCATGAATTATTGCTAAATTAAGTAGTGTAACATGTTTAGGTAGCTAAATGATCCAAACATTGATCCTAAACATGATTTTTGAGAATTAAAGTGGACTTTTTAAGTCTAAAATTCATGAACTTGATTAAATTGATGTAAATGCCATTTGAAACTTGTTTAATTGTTAGTAATGATTATTTTGACATGTTATTTGAGTTGAATGCTTATGAACTTTGTAAACATTTTCATATATGCTTATTTGAAAAAATGTAGAATTGATAAAAATATGAAAATGAGTATAAGTATAATATGGATTAAACATGTTATTGTAATTGTTTTAATTTGTTATTTTGCTAACACTAATGCAAATTTGGATGCATAAATTTTGTGTTTAATGTGTTTTGCAGAGAAATACCGATACTGATGGTGCATCATCATCATCTAGGCAACCTGCTCCGGAACCACAGCCAGAGATGCAATATCACGAACCGGAGCAACAACAGGAACAACAACAACAACCTGATCAACACGTACCATACTATGAACCAGACCCACAATTTTTTATTGCCTACGTAGTATTTCCCGTTCACCATATAATAGAACACCCAATAATTCACGAAGAACAGTTGCATCCCAATTTAAGGATTGATAGAAGTTGGAGAGATTACCCGGCGTACCAAAGTAACAAATTTAAGCTTTGGACCAAAAATGTAGAAGTACCAAGGGTAATAGATTGGGAGCCTTTGGAAAGGGTCCACCTAGCTAACCCAGTTAGGCAGCATCTAATCCAAAGGTATGGCAACTCTTCTTTTTCCGATTGAGAACGTTTATTTACCACTAGTAGGCCTGTATATAAAGAGTGGTGTGTTGAGCTTATGAGTTCTATAGCTTTTAATAAGGATGTAGATAGGTTAGACGATAAGAGTTTTCTTATATTTTTACTTGGTCGTAGGATGTACAGGATGTCCATACTGGACATGGCCAGGGCTTTACAGATTTACACTCCCGCTGAATTACTATCACCTGATTGTACAAATTTGATTTATCATGGTGAAAGGGTAGATAGGAATTTTGACGCGAACTCCATCTGGAGGCGTATGTTAAATTATAATATTTTTTCGCGGGGAGGAAGACACTCCTATTTAGATATTAATAAAGCCGACCTTCATATAATACATAGATTCTTAGCAAACTCGATTACACAAAGAGGTAACAACAAGGAGAAAATGACCTTAAACGATTTATTTTACCTTAAGTGCATTCGAGCCACTAGAGGCTTTGTTAATATCCCCTACTGTGTTGGTTTTTATCTGTCCAAAATGGTGGAAGGTATACAGGACGGGGGAATAATAGGAGGAGGTATTTTTGTTACTCTCATTGGAGAGTATTTAGGTGTAGATAGGGAACAAGGGGGTCCAATGATGGTAGCTAGGGAACAAGACGAGACTTTAGGTTTGCAAGTCTATCAAGGTGCAAAGGTATTAACTAGGAGACACAATCAGACATTACCATATCAGGGCCGTCATCCACAGGTAGAGAGGGGTTCGGATGATGAGATGGAGGAAGTGGATGACATCAGGGATGTCATTAGGGATAGTTTAACTGATGTTTTCCAGCGAATAGATGAGGTAGAAATGACTAATGAGGATAGGCATCGTCGGTATGAGTAGTGGCAAGCCACGAATGAGTATCAGACTTCCAGGCGATGCCAACACGATAGCTGGCAAGTTCATCAGCACCAAATCATGAGCCAGCTATCATATCAGGTACCAAATAACTACATCCTGACTCGGCCTGCTTACTATCCACCACATCAGCCCGATATGCGCCCACCTTTTGACCTGTACGACCCAAACCAAGCCTACCAAAACACCTATCACCAACCATGGAACCCAAACGATGATATGAACTGGAACCCCTATCCAAATTAATAGTTTTCCATTAGTAATTTCCTATCTTTTATTATTTTTATCTATTTATGCTAAACATTTAACATTTTGATACTTTTATGTAATGTTTAATATTTTTATTATTTTGTACTAATATTTCATTTTCGTAATTTGAAAGTGGGATATTAAGTCCCATTTCAAATTACCATGCATGTTTATATTTGTATTGTATATATTTTATCTCATGTACACAACAGGGTAAAACAGCGCATTTTCAAAGACTGGCATTAAGTTCAGCAAAAGCTATTAATTTTGACGACAAAACGAAAAACAAGTGTGATGTAAGAACAGATGGAATGAACAAATGATGTACACCATTTATCATTCAACACAAACAACAATATGTTTGGAAATTTTGGTAAAATTTAATCATTTTTCTATGCTAATCATCTTCAATAATTTAAATTGTTACTGATTTCTTGCAAATGAGGGCATTGCAAGATCTTAAGTGTGGGAAGGGGTTAAATTCTTTCGGATTTTTAAAATTTTAAATTAAACACTTGGTTACCATTAAAAATACTAGTAACGCAGTAGTTGTATTAGAATCTAGTGCTCTCTGATAATAAAGAACAGCCCTAGTCTTATATGCTGACTACCTGTGATGACCCGGAAAATTTTGACTTATTTTGAACCAATTCTCGATATGATTTAATGTTTCCGACACGATAAGCAAAGTCTGTAAAACTGAATCTCAAAAATTTTGAACTATTCAATTACCCATCGACTGTTCTCGACGATTCGCGAACAATTATATGTAAAAAGATACATATATACACACAATAACTTGAAAGCGTAACAAAGTATTAATTGTATGATACTGTGCATAAAACTTATTGGTTTAAATATCTATTTGAATATATATGATAAATTGGAATTGTAATTGTATGAATAACTTGCGATGTGTATTTAAAACGTGTTTATGAATATTAACTTGGTTATTAAACGTTTTGATTTAAAAGAATATTATTAAATATACTTTGATAGATAACGAGACGATGATTTATAGAAGTAAATGACCAAAACACTCGAATGTATAAGCTATATTTCGAGTGATATAGTTTATGGATAGTTAAGTCTATATTTTGACAAAGGTAAGAGTCACGAAAGGTAAAGTGCCAGTTTTCTCAGTGTACGAAAGGACGTTCGAAAAACCAAAACCGGGACATAAGTCGAGTGACGACGTGCGACTTATCGGAACAAAAATTACAAGTCAACTAGACAAGAGAATATAATATATTATATAATTAATTAATTTAAATTATATATATTATATATATTGTATTTAATTATGTCGACAAGCAAAATAAAAATAAAAATTGTGAGCTGGATTTTGGGGCCATGCGATCGCATGGGAAATAGGCATAAAACCCATGCGATCGCATGGGGTCAGATTTTAGGAAAGGTCTATAAATTGAATTCGTTTTTGCTCGATTACACACACATATATCCTCACATCCCTCTGCACTCTTTATATTATTATTATTATTATTATTATTATTATTATTATTATTATTATTATTATTATTATTATTATTATTATTATTATTATTATTATTATTATTATTATTATTATTATTAATTAATTAATTAATTAATATTATAATTAATCTTAATACTATTAGTAGTATTATTATTAATTAATATTATACATAAAATACTACGACGAGGTCATGAGAGTGTCACTTCAAAACAAGCTTTTCGAACGGGATAGAGCTAAGGAAATTATGGGTTATAGCTATGGAGGTTATGGGTAATATTCGTGGGTATTGTTTACAAGTCAAACCTAGTGTTTATCATCTCCGTTGCGTCTACGTACTTTCCTGCAATATTGAATCACAATATTGATACGTGAGCATTCATATATTATCTTTTATATATTAATAGTGTATACATATCTAGTGCTCGAGTATATATGTTTATGCATGCTAGTATGCTAAATTTTGTCGTTAAAAAGTTTATGATGAATCACGAATTAAATACATATATTACTGATAAAAGGTATATGATATGCATGTTTTTGGAAAGCTGGCGAAAAATCAATAACTTTTCATTTAGAAATCGCGAAATTTCGATGAACGAATTAAAAGATATGGGTAATTGAATTATGATCAACGTTAATTGGAATTGCTTTTGAATCTGAAATTAATATTTAAACAACTTGTCTATGAGATTGATAAATTGGAATTTTTGAATATTACCAACCGAGTAAATGAATCCTAATATAAGGTACGTCTCGTTTTGTTGAACTATTTTCAAAATTGACTTTTTGAAACGACTTTGGATAACTTTTGTATGTCGATCTCGAGCATTAGGATTGTGATACACTATGACCTGACCTAGCTTGATAGACATTTATTGACCAACATATGTTCTCTAGGTTGAGATCTACGGTTATTTGGTATTTCGAGTTTCGGTCACATTTCGGTGAACGACTTTATGTGCTGCTAAGGTGAGTTTCATTTGCTCCCTTTTTAAATGCTTTTGCAATATATATTTTTGGGCTGAGAATACATGCACTTTATTTTAAACACAATGGATACAAGTACATACTAAATTCTACACTGAGTTTGAACCGAAAATCCCTTAGCTTTGGTAACTAGTAACTGCCAGTTATAAGAACTGGTTGGCGCGAGTAGTAGTATATGGATCCATAGGGCTTGATATCCCCGTCCGAGCTATAGCGCTAGCCTTTTAATGGGCGTATGCTATTTGAGAAGCGTACACGTTGGTTTGCGTGTATTATTAAGATGATTATACAAAGGGTACAAATTATATATACGTTAAGTTTAGTTACTGTAAGATCCAGTTTTATCAGTTAAGTTGGACGCCGTCCAACTTAGTGGGACGCCGTCCAGATTTGAAGGGCTGGACACCGTCCAGAAATCTGGACGCCGTCCAGATGGCCTGACGAGCCAGCTTTGGCATTTTGTTATTTAAAAAGGGGTAGTTTGGTAATTTCACTTGGTGGACGACTTTAAGGCCCTAGCTCAGTTTTGGTGAGACTCATTACTCCTTTTCCATCTACTTTATCATCTTCCATTAAATCCTAGAGAGAGAGGAGGTTCTAGAGTGAGAGAGCTCCATTAAAGGAAGAAAGAGGTTGAATCGGGTCTTAGCGCGAGTTCTAAAGTTGTTCATCTAGTCGCTAGCTACGTGGTGATTGTGTTGGTAAGTTATAAATCCTATTTTCTTTACTTAAATTATGTTAATGGTTAGGGTTTGGGTTAGTGTTGCACTTAAAACCCATTTGTTAGTGATTTGGGAGTTTTGGGTAAGTTTGGGTCATGAAGACCCAAAAGATGACTAACCTAGGGTTTTGAAAAGTTAAAGTGTGTAAATGAGTCTTAAAGGCTTAATAAATCACTAGCACTTTTGTAGTTAATGATAGTGGGTGTCATTGGGTTGTGGGTGACCCAAATGGGAGTGTTGACCTCGAAATGGGTCAAATGGGTCTTGGGCGACCTAGGTTGTTAAATGTGTATGAGAACACACTAAAATTGTGATTATAAAGTGTTTAAGACCATATTTGACTAGTGTTAGGGTTTTGTTGGTGTTGACCTGATGGTTAAAGCTAAGGGGTATAAAATACTATTAAATTTTACAAGGAAATACTATTAAATACGATACAATTTTACACAAGATATTTATTTATTTATAGAATGGATATACTTAAACCTTGCTACAACACTTATAGGCAGTGTACCTAATCGTACAGTAGTGTAGTTTTTAGTAAGTCCGGTTCGTTCCACAGGGAATCTTTTAACAAAGCTTAACGCTATATTAGTTTTATTTTATAAAAATACAAATATATATATAAGTAATATTATTATTATAAAGGGGGGTTTTTACCGTTTAATGACCGGTTTGTCGATTTTTAAAACTTTAGTCGCAGTTAAAACCTAATGTAAAATATTAAAAATAAATACAAGACTTAATTTAAAGCGTAAAGTAAATAACGATAAAATAAAATTGCGATAATTAAAAGTACGATAATTAAAAGTGCAATTAAATACAATAACAATAAATAAAAGTACGATAATTAGAAGTGCAATTAAATATAAAATAAAGGAAATTAAATATGAAATAAAAGAATTATGCTTATTTAAACTTCCGTAATCATGATGTTTGACGTTTTGATTTTAGTTTTATGCCCATGGGTTAATTGTTCTTTGTCCTGGATTATTTAATATGTCCATACGGATTTGTCCATAATAGTCCATCAGTTATAAATATAAAGAGCGAAAGCCTTCGTCAAATTATTCTTATTCCCGAAGTTAAATATTCCAACTAATTGGGGATTCGAATTGTAACAAGGTTTTAATACTTTGTTTAATGAATACACCAGGTTATCGACTGCGTGTAAACCAAGGTTTTACTACTTTGTTAACAATTACACCAATTACCCTTGAATGTAATTCACCCCTGTTTCAATAAGTCTATTAACTATTAATCCAGTTCCGTGTCCGGTAAAATGAATAATTATTGGTATTTATAGATATCCCGCCCACCGTACCCAGTCAAGCGTATGTGGTTATATATAAATACGTCGAATTATAAGTTTGTATATTAAATTAACAAGGTATTGTTTAGTTAATATAAAACCCATTAATAGCCCATAGTCTAATTTCCACAAGTGTCGTTCTTTTATCCAAACTCCAATTATGGTACAAAGCCCAATTACCCAATTTTAATAATTAGCCCAACATCATGATTACTTCGGCTTAAATAAGCATAATAATAACTTAGCTACGAGACATTAATGAAAATAATATAAACATAACTTACAATGATTAAAAATAGCGTAGCGTTACACGGACAGAATTTCGACTTACACCCTTACAACATTCGCTAACATACCCTTATTATTAGGATTTAAAATTAAAATTAAAATTAAAATATAAATTATATATATATAATTACGTATATATTGAGAGAGAGATAGATTATATGATATTAAAAACGATCAAACTGCGTTGCCTTTTATAGGGATTTGAGTCCAGGGAAGCTCCGCGACTCGCGTAATTTTTGCACTGCAAACTCCGCCACTCGCGGAGTTCGTTTTTCCAGCTCACACTAATTTGGAACCTTTCTTGCCGACGATTTTTAAATATATTATAATATATATATTAATTTTAAGAATTAATTATATATTATATTATATTCATGTGCATAGTTGACTTGTAATTTTTAGTCCGTTGCGTCGAGCGTTGAGAGTTGGCTCAGGTCCCGGTTCCGGATTTTCGAACGTCCTTGCGTTCCATTTAATATCTTGTACTTTGCGTTTTGAATCTTGTACTCTTGTAATTTTGAGACGTTTCTCATCAATAATTGGAACTTTTTGATTGTATTTTGTACTTTTGAGCTTTTTGGTCGTTTACGTCTTCAATTCGTCGAATCTATCTTTTGTCTTCACCTTTTATTATTTAAACGAATATCACTTGTAAATAGAACAATTGCAACTAAAAGCTTGTCTTTCTTGAGGAATAATGCTATGAAATATATGTTCGTTTTTAGCATTATCAAATATTCCCACACTTGAGCGTTGCTTGTCCTCAAGGAATATAGTGTTTGAAATACTAGAATCACTTCTTTATTCTTCATACTTTGTACATCAGTGATTTCTTTACGGCGGTATAAACAATGGTAGTAACGATGTGGTTTACAGTCCCACATGACTATAAAATTTAGATCCTTTAAGGAAATTGGATCTTTATGAAAACATTTGATCTTTTTGAAAATTCAATCTAGCTTTTACCCTAGATAAGTTTTCCGGAATAACCCTTCACCGGTGTTTCCAAATTCTTTTTGTGGGTTTGGTGGGTTTCAGATTTGAAATTTTAGCTTAAAACTTGTGGTTTTATGTCATCCACTTGCTAACCTTATATTGGGAAAGCAACACATCCAGTTTACTTATTCCGTATATTACCTTTCGATAAACTACCATCCGGTTGTAAAGGAAAGCGTTGAACAAGCACTGTTTAAGGCAATGTCCCCTGACATGCTTTTAATTATGGTCTATAATTACTATCCTTTGTAGGAGCAATAGTAAAGCTCACCCTTATAATTTTTCGGTCTGGCACAAGGTCCTGTCTTTGACCATGCTATGTAATCACCGTTCTTACGGTTGACACCTGATTTGGTTCAGGTGACCTAATGAATTCTAGGTGAATTCCTAGGATTTTACGTTCAATGGTAATGAACACATTGAAAATAGGTTTTCAGAAAACAAATCGGTTTGTAATTTTTGATCAAAATATTTTCTCGTTCAAGCTCGAGTTTAGATATCATCGAATTCCATGAGTTTGAATTCTCAATCTTTAAGGTCAATCTCAAGGATTGAGTAATATCAGGCTTAAAAGCTGATTTTTGATCTTTAAGGAGATTATCCTTTCTAGGGATCTGATTCATTAGTCTTATCCAGCTAATTTGCACGGTGCCCTCCCCATTGTACAAGACAGATCCTCTCATGGTTAGGATAAGTCTGATCACTTGGCGACCCTGTTTGATGCTGAGGTCCGTGGATTTCCTGCTGATTTTAGTGATGACTTTTCTAGATTTTTCGTCAACCTACAGCTGGTCTGAACGACAACTTCATGACCTAAATCAAGAAGCGCGTGTCTTTTTCAGAAGACTTTACTTCCTTTAAATGATGGAATTGATTCATCGTGTAGATCCATCTTTCTTACAGTAAATCGGGTAAAACTTTTTAGTTTAGTCCAAAGCAAAAGTATTTTCAGTTATTTGTTACAGAAATATGTGACATATGTTTAAAATAACTTGGTAAATTTTCCCACACTTGGCTTTTATTTTCCTTTTTATTGTCCTCTATTCCATTTTAAATGAATTCTAACATTTTGGTGTGTTTCTCAATTTATGTGCTTTCCGAGGTAACAATAATTTCGGTGTTAAAACCTAGTTTTATCATTCATAAATATGTATAAACATGATTTTGAGTTCATTTAATTGAAAATTTTGAAAAATTTTACTAGAATTGGGTAGTCAGTATATAAGACTAGGGCTGTTCTTTATTATCAGAGAGCACTAGATTCTAATACAACTACTGCGTTACTAGTATTTCTAATGATAACCAAGTGTATAAAGTAAAAAAAATTAAAATCCGAAAGAATTTAACCCCTTCTCACACTTAAGATCTTGCAATGCCCTCATTTGCAAGAAATCAGTAACAATTTAAATTATTGAGGGTGATTAGCGTAGAAAAATGATTAAATTTTACCAAAGTTTCCAAACATATTGGCGTTTGTTTGCTGAATGATAAATGGTGCACATCATTTGTTCATTCCGTCTTGTTGTTATATCACATTTATTTTGCATCTTGTCGTCAAAATTAGTTGCTTTTGCTGAACTTAATGCCAGTCTTTGAAAATGCGTTGTTTTACCCTGTTGTGTACATAAGATAAACTGCAAACATATATACATATTTTTGAAGTTTGGTATATTACCCCATATTCAAAAATTATTAAAATCTAATAATAAAAGTTAGAAAATTATAAAAACTATTACAACATTAACACAAGTGCTAAATGGTGTAACATTACAAAAATAAAATAAATAAAACTAAATAAACTAGGGTTGTTACTGATACTAGTAGGGGTTCCATGCATAACCATATGTGTTATAAAATGCTTCAGCTGGGTTATAAGTAGGATACGGTGGTTGGATCTCTATAGACCAGGGAGGAAACACGGGCGATGGAGTAGGAATATAGTTTCTACCTACATGTTGGCAATGAACTATGATTTAGTTTTGATGAACTTGCCAATCTTCAAATGCTCGATGTCTAGCATTTTCATACTCTTGTGAAGCTATAAACCTTTGCATTTCTGTCATTTCATTTTCCCTTCCCACATTACCTGGCTGTTGATTTCTCTCAACCTGTGGATGTCTTCCATGGTATTGTACTGCGGCGTTATTTCACCTCTTCAAAACCTTAGCACCATGATATACATTTAAACCAATTGTATCGCGGGGTTCTGGTTCTTCGATTAATAATCCCCCCCGACTTATATCCACATTGAGATACTCAGCAATTAATGTAATAAATATACCACCTCCTATTATACTGTGCGGTCTCATCCCCTTAACCATAGCTGATAAATAATAACCCACACAATAAGGTATACTTACAGCACTTTGTGGGTCTCGAATACACATGTGGTAAAACAAATCCTGTTCATTTACCTTTTCCTTATTCTTACCTCGTTGTGTAATCGAATTGGCTAAAAACCTATGAATTACTCTTAACTCTGCTCTTTCTATATCAAAATAAGAGTAATTTCCCCCTTTAAATCGGTGATGGCTAGTCATTTGACTCCATACACCATGCGTATCAAAATTTTCATCAATTTTTCTACCATTTAATATCAACCCTCGACAATCGGTAGATGCTAGCTCCTCAGGCGTATATATACGTAAGGCCTGAGCCATGTCTAGTAGAGACATGTGGCGCATCGAACCTCCTAACAAAAATCTAATAAAAGATTGATCGGTTAAACTAGCTACCCGATCATTTATTTCTATACTACACAATAATTCTTCACACCATACTTTATATACAGGTCTACGCATGTTGAATAATCGTACCCAATCGTTAAAAATAGAATTACCATACCTCTGTGTAAGTAATTCCCTAATTGGCTCGGCCAATTCTACAGCTTCTAACGGTGCCCATTCTATTACCCTAGGTACTTCAACAGCTTTAGAATGAAGAGAATGCAAGGCCCTTTGGTATTTTGGATAATCTATCCAACGTCTGTCTATTCTCAAGTTTGGGTGCAAATTTTCCACGTGCATATCTGAAAATGTCATAACTGGGTGAGGTATATCTTGTTTGTAATAGCTATCAACATCCTGTTGTTCCGCATTCTCAGGAGGAGCATTGCGAGCTTGGGATGAAGATTCACCCCTTTCAGTCTGCAAAACACATCAAACACAATTTTTGTGCATCCAAATATGCATTAGTGTCAGCAAAATCATCAATCAAAATAATTACAATGACATGTCCAATTTATATCAAACTTATGCTCACTTTCATATTTTTATCAAATCTACACTTTTCCAAATAAGCATATACGAAAATGTTCGCCAAGTTCATAAGCATTCAACTCAAATAACATGTCAAAATAATTATTACTAGCAATTAAACAAGTTTCAAATGGCATTATCTCTCAAAAATCAAGTTCATGAATTTTAGACTTGAAAAAGTCCACTTTAATTCTCAAAAATCATGTTTAGGCTCAAAGTTTGGATTATTTAACTACCTAAGCATGTTACACTACTTAATTTAGCAATAATTCATGACAAAAATCAGCCATAACTTGTTTATATCAAAAAGCCCCAAATTTGCTCAAGAACACAAATCCTAGATTATTCAAAATTTGAAGTTTAAGGCTTCTAATCATGTTAAATAGTATCACTCTAGGTTATACAAGCATAATACATAAGCAATTTAAGCATAATTACACTAAAAAGCATCAAAATCGAATTGGGTATAAAATTACTCAAGAACACTAATTTTCGGATTAAATGGTGTTTAGGTGTAGAAATTTACCGTTTTTCTTGAGTAATTCCTTGATAGCATTCTTCTCAACATGATTTTGTGAAAGATTTGATGAAAAACGGCCAAAAATTGCGAATTTGAGATGTGTTTGTGTGTGTATTTTCGGGTTTTTTCGCAGTTTGGAGTGTGGTTGTGGGTGCAACTGATCTGTTCTGGCCGTTTTATTTTTTTTTCTGTATTTTGCATCCTCCGCGACTTGCGGTGTTTGCTTCTTTCAAACTCCGCGAGTCGCGGCCTTTTTTTTATATATATAAACCTTAACTTATAAAACAATTAATTAAAATAAATTTAAAATTTTGTTTTCCTTTGTTTTAGGACGAGGTCGTTTCGGAACGATGCCCTAGTCCGTCCCTCGACAAAATTTTAAAATTTGTCTTTTTTCAAGCGATTGTTTTAAAAGCTTAGATTTTTTTAGTTTTTTAATGTTTTTGACATACTTTAATTCAATAAGATTAAAAATAATGATAATAAACGTTCTCGTCCCTCCCTCGGGTAAAGCAATTTCAGTTCAACGACCTAGTCTTCAACTCAGACGAATTTTAAAAATTATATTTTTAACTTAGCAAAATAAAGTAAATTTTTGTTTTTAAATTCACACCAAACTTAAATTTAAAATGCATAAAATTAAAAATTCACACCAAACTTAATTTATATTTTTGTTTTTATACATACAAACCTATATTAAATATTCAAATATTTACAATTTTAAATAAGTTTACAATATTAAATTAATATTTATATATTAATTTTAAAAACTTGGTAAAAATAAAATTAAAAATCTTTTTGGCTTTTATCCCACTTTAATCAATCAAATATTATCAAAAATATACGCCCCTCTTTTCGGTAAAGTAATTTCGGTTCCATGACCTAATTTAACTCATGACGAATTTTTGAAATATTTTGTGTTGATTGATTAAAGATATTTATACCTTAAGAATAAACGTTAAATTTCGCAGTGATGTAATAAATTTTTGAATGATATCAATAATTTCGGTCGCCAAACCTAATTTCATCGAATACCAATTTAATACTTTATAGCGAACAAATTAGCGTTTATTATCAAAAGGTTAAAAATGAAAATAAAAAATAAAAACTGTACAGACTTACCTGTGAGATAGTATTCTTAGTGATACGATCTATCCCACTCATAAGATAGTCGGTTTAATTGGTTTTCCATGGCTACATAGGCGTAACCTCGAGCATTCAGTGTTTTTTCTTCTAAACATATGAACGGTCCATCTCTGCATAAAGTAACAAATTCGGTATTTGAATAGGTTTGATTATTTGAACATTTACCTCCGTGTGACCATTTTCCGCATTTGTGACATCTTTCAAGGTGTCGTGCTCTTCTTTTTGCTGTGGATTTTGATTTTCCTTTACCAAATTGTAACTTATTATCTTCGCATCTGGATTCTTTTCTTACTCCGTCCAATTTTTCTCTGATTACTGATACTATTTCACTCGGAAGTGTGTCATTATTACGTTTAGTGATCAAAGCGTGTAGCATTAGACCATGGTTTAGTTCACCAGAAGTCTTCATTTCGTAAAACCTAAAAAAAATAAAAATTCAGAATGGGGGGAGAAGACTAGTTCTTTAGGGTCTGCTAGGGAAAGACCATTCGGGTTCCATTTTCAAGAACTACACGAAAACAGAAAATCTAACTCTAACAGAAATACATAAACCTCCCTATACTTAGTTGAAATTGTGATTAACATTATTTTCAATTGAATCATCAACAACTTGTATATCTTTGACTTTTACTTCAATCCATTTGTTGATTTCCTCCGTAACTTTCACAAATTCAACTAACATCGCCTTTTCTTTTGACGATAAATTGGATATTAATCGGTTACATAACTTAAAGTTTCCTTTAATCTTAGCATCGTGAATTCGTTTATAAAGTTTCTTCGTTGAACTATTAAGAATGGGTTCATCTAATTTCGTATCATCAACGGCATTCTTTGTGATTGGATCATCATTAAGTGTTTCTTCATCTTCCCCACACTTATGCATTTTTATTATTCTAACAGTTTTGGTTGGTGGAGATCTAAACTTTCGGTTCACAAAGGTGATCGATGTATCACCATCCCTAAGTGTCATTCTACCTTCTCTTACATCAATGAATGCCTCAGTGGTTGCTAAAAATGGGCGACATAGAATTAGAGGAATATCAAGGTTTTCCTCCATATTAACCACTATGAAGTTTGCAACAAAGGTCAAACTTCCCACGTTAACAAGTAAATTATTTGCTATTCCAACCGGGTGTTTAATGGTTTGGTCAAATGATTGAACACCTATTTTGGTTGGTTTTAATTTACCCATGCCTAATCTTTTGTATAAGGAAAGAGGCGTAATATTTGCACTTGCTCCTAAATCTGCGAGTCCATTATATACAGCACCATCATTAAGCAAGCAAGAAATGATAAATTCACCCGGGTCTCCTGCTTTAGTAAGTCGAGTTGGTTTGTAAACCTTTTTTGGGTGTTCTTTTCTTGGTTCTTTCACTTCTATTTGAACTTCTTGTTCACATTTTTCTTCGTTTCTTGGAATGGGAGGTTTGTATAAGAATTCTTCTTCATCACTCAAATTTGAATCCTCCCTATATTCCAATTTTGATTTTTCATATGTTGTTGATAACATATTTATGTTTTCATTTTGAAGGTTTTCTTGGGTGGTGAAATTATGATTAACTTCATTGTCAACTTCCATCGGACCATGTATGTAATGTTTAACTCTGTGACCATTAGCTTTAAATTCAATCCCATTTGAATTTATTAATTCTATCGTTCCGTATGGGAAAACTCTTTTGACTATGAATGGTCCAGACCATCTTGATTTCAATTTTCCAGGAAATAGCATGAATCGTGAATTAAAAAGAAGAACTCTATCTCCTTCTTTAAATTCTTTTAAACTTCTGATTCTTTTATCACGCCATTTCTTCGTTCTTTCCTTATAGATTAACGAATTTTTGTATGCTTCATGTTTTAATTCTTCTAATTCGTTTAGTTGACTTAATCGTAAACGTCCGGCTTTATGTAAATCAAGATTACATGTTTTCAAAGCCCAAAATGCTTTGTGTTCAATTTCTACTGGAAGATGACATGCTTTTCCATAAACGAGTTTAAAAGGTGTGGTTCCAATTGGAGTTTTGTAGGCTGTTCTAAAAGCCCAGAGTGCATCCTCCAATTTTATGGACCATTCCTTCGGATTTGATCCTACGGTTTTCTCTAGAATACGTTTTAAAGCTCGGTTGGTATTTTCAACTTGTCCACTTGTTTGTGGATGATATGCAGTGGAGATTTTATGAGTTACTCCATATCTTTTAAGAACTTTCTCAAGTTGATTATTACAGAAATGAGTTCCCCGATCACTTATTAAAGCTTTCGGTGTTCCAAACCTTGCAAAAAGATGTTTTAAAAAGTTGACTACAACTCATGCATCGTTAGTTGGGAGAGCTTGTGCTTCCGCCCATTTAGATACATAATCAATGGCAACGAGAATGTAGAGATTATTATGAGATTTTGGAAATGGACCCATAAAGTCAATACCCCAAATGTCAAATACTTCACATACTTGAATGACATTTTGTGGCATTTCATCACGTTGATTTATTTTTCCAGCCCTTTGACAAGCATCACAGGATTTGCAAAGAAGGTGTGCGTCTTTGTAAATTGTAGGCCAATAGAATCCAACATCATAAACTTTTCCTGCTGTGAGTTGAGGCCCATAATGCCCTCCTGTTGGTCCTGTGTGACAATGGTTTAAGATTTTACTAGCTTCATCTCCGAATACACATCGGCGTATTATTCCATCGGGATAACTTTTAAACAGATGTGGATCTTCCCAGAAATAGTGTTTTATATCACTAAAGAATTTCTTTCGTTTTTGGTACGACAATCCTTTTTCAAGAAATCCACATACTAAGTAGTTTGCATAGTCTGCAAACCATGGAATTTCATTATAATCTATCTTCAATAGATATTCATCAGGAAAGTTGTCTTATATGGCCGATTCATTTAGAACTTCTAAGTCGAGATTTTCAAGACGAGAAAGATGATCAGCGGCGAGATTTTCTGCTCTTCTTTTATCTTGGATTTCAATATCGAACTCTTGTAAGAGTAAGATCCAACGGATTAATCTTGGTTTAGCATCTTGTTTTGAAAATAGGTATCTAAGAGCAGAATGGTCGGTATAGACCACCGTTTTTGCTAGAACGAGATATGAACAAAATTTGTCAAAAGCAAAGACAATAGTAAGGAGTTCTTTTTCAGTAGTTGTGTAATTTGTTTGTGCTCCTTGTAACGTCTTACTAGCATAATATATAGGTTGATATCTTTTTTCAATCCTTTGTCCTAAAACGGCTCCCATTGCAAAATCACTTGCATCGCACATTAGTTCAAACGGTAGATTCCAATTTGGTGTTATCATGATCGGCGCATTAGTGAGTTTCTCTTTAAGAATATTAAAAGATTTGATGCATTCATCTGAAAAGATGAATGGAGCATCTTTTTCTAGGAGTTTATTCATAGGAGTGGCAATTTTAGAAAAATCTTTTATGAAACGTCGGTAAAAACCGGCATGCCCTTGAAAACTCCTAACTCCTCTAATATTGGTGGGATGTGGAAGTTTAGCAATTACATCTACTTTAGCTCTATCCACTTCAATTCCTTCTTTTGAAATTTTATGTCCAAGAACGATGCCTTCTTTAACCATGAAATGGCATTTCTCCCAATTAAGTACTAGATTTGATTGTTCACATCTAATAAGCATTCGTTCCAGATTAACTAGACATGATTCAAAAGTATCACCGAAGATCGAAAATTCATCCATGAAAACTTCCATGCATTCTTCTATCATATCGTGAAAAATTGCCATCATGCACCTTTGAAAGGTTGCAGGGGCGTTGCAAAGTCCAAATGGCATGCGTTTGTAAGAAAAAGTACCATAAGGGCAAGTGAATGTGGTTTTTTCTTGGTCTTCGGGTGCTATTGGAATTTGAAAGTATCCGAAAAACATCTAGAAAACAATAGTAACTATTTCCGGCTAATCTTTCCAACATTTGATCAATGAAAGGTAAGGGAAAGTGATCTTTTCTGGTGGCGTCATTTAATTTTCTATAATCAATACACACACGCCATCCTGTTACAGTTCTAGTAGGAATAAGCTCATTTTTCTCATTTGTAATGACAGTCATGCCACCCTTCTTAGGCACGCATTGAACTGGGCTTACCCATGGACTATCAGAAATTTGATAAATTAAACCTGCATCAAGCAGTTTAATAATTTCTTTCTTAACTACATCTTGCATATTAGGATTTAGTCTTCGTTGGCGTTGCACATACGTTTTATGACCTTCTTCCATAAAGATTTTATGTGTGCAATACAAAGGACTTATTCCTTTAATATCATGAATCTTCCATGCAATGGCTGGTTTATGAGCTTTCAACACAGAAATTAGTTGTGCTTTTTCATTTTTAGTAAGAGAAGACGATATTATTACAGGTAATTCATATTCACCATGTAAATAAGCGTATTCCAAATGGTTTGGAAGTGGCTTTAACTCTAATGTCGGAGGTTCTTCTATCGATGATTTATATCGATATCTGTCTTCTTCTTTTAGCAGTTGAATTTCTTCTGTTGTTGGTTCATATCCATTAGCCATTAGTGTAGCTAACATTTCAGCTTCATCAATTGGTTCAGTACCTTCTCCTAAAGAACATTCTCCTGTTCTTTGTAATTCTGGAAATTCTTCTAACAATTTCGCATGTGAATCTATAGTTTGAATATAATAACATGTCTCATCTGCAGATTGCGGTTGTTGCATTGCTCTATCAACTGAAAAGGTAACACTCTCATCCTCTATACTTAGGGTTAGTTTCTTACCAAACACGTCTATTATTGCTTTAGCCGTGTTTAAGAATGGTCTTCCTAATATGAGAGGAACTTGATAAAATTAACTAGCTGTGATAAAATTTGCTACTTTGAAAGGGATTACCAAATCATTTTGGGTAATAATAACACTAAAGGAATTAGTACAGCTACGTGTTAAACGTTTACTCAGTTTCCGAGGGTTTTTCAGGTGTATAACTATATGCATCAATCTTTTCTTCCGTAGATGAAGTGCGGCTGGTTCATCCTCTCGATCGAGGTGTTTTCAAGAATTATGAAAGGTTTTGAACGCAAATTGTAATCGTCAAGATACAAATGAGGTTTAAGATAAAATCAAGTGGCAAACTTGAAGAATTATTTAGTTTCATATGTTATAATCAGTATTTTAATTCATTTTAATTGTCCAATATTATTCGTCCACAGTCGATAGTCCACATTTAACAGTTCAATAGTTCATATATAGTTTAATATATAACATTCGAATTAATTAATACGTATCGTGACCCGTGTACCGGTCTCAGTATTGATCACAACTCAAACTATATATATATTTTGGAATCAACCTCAACCCTGTATAGCTAACTCCGTCATTTGCATATAGAGTGTCTATGGTTGTTCCAAGATAAATATATAGATGGGTCAATATGATATGTCGAAACCTTGTATACGTGTCCCGTTATTTAAAGTGCGTAAAATAAATACAGAAATTAAATGACGATAAATAAAATTGCGAGAATGTAAATTGCGATAATTAAATTGCGATAAATAAAATGTAACCAGTTAGCTAGGAACAGTTAGCGTGGATTCTTAACAATATTTCAATTAGTTAATTCATTTGTTTCTAACAAATTTTACTTTGTCCGATGTTTTCTTCATTATGCCACTTGTTGGATTTTGATAGGTCAAAATCCAAATATGAAATTGAACGAAAATGGATTCTGTGGTGAACGGATACGTATATCTATGGATACAAGTAGGATAGTGACTGACTGTTGAATTAAAGTCGAAGAATGTACCGTGTAACTGATTAATTTGAAATCTAAATATTCCTCGGGTATTACCTACCCGTTAAAATATTTTCACCATTAACAGTTTGTACAAAGAATTTTAATTACAATCTTTATGAAAATATACTTGCATATATATTTTTTTCCAGATGTAATCATAGATTCAATGAATTAATATAATATTAATCTCATTTGATTTACCATTATACTAGAATACATAATCTCTAAAACATTAGAAATTACATAATTGCCATGAAGAACGAAGATAATTGATGTAGAACGATACGTAGAACGATGATTATACTCGAGGTACAGAATGAGATGTTGAGATGTGGATTTATTTATGGTACAGGTGCTGTTACTGATGGTACTGTTGGTGTCGGTGATGTTGCTGAAGCTGGTACGTTTTGCACCATATTTTCCAAGGCTACAACTCGGATACGAAGTTCGTTGACTTCTTCCATTATTCCGGGATGATTGTCGGTCGGAATGAGCGGATGAATAAGGTTTAGAATTTTAGATAGAATATAATCGTGGTGAGATACTCTGGAAATGAGTGTGAAAATGGTGTTTCGAATGGGTTTGCCGGTCAGTGCTTCAGGTTCATCGCCAAGAGGTGAATTCGATTGATGGAAGGAATCTCCTTCTTCTTGTCTCCATTGATTAAGTCGACTACGACCCATCAGATGAATTGGGGATGGATGATTGGTTGATTCATTCTGGTGACGCTGCTTCCGGAGCTTAGGTGAAACTCCATATCGGAATAGCTGTTGGAATCCGAGGAATTCGAACTGGTTGAGGGATTCATCTCGTACAATCAGATGAAGGATTTTCGATAAGAATAGATTATAGGATGTAGATTAGTACCCTGCAATACATAATTTACATATGCATATAAAATACTAAAATCCCATAAGTTACGGAGGAATCTACGGAATATGTCAGGAAAGATTTACAGTAACAGATACGCTAAGATACGAATTTATATTTACACTATCTATGCAATAGAGGCAGTAAGATGTGTCTAGACTTTAAGGATGATAAGCAAGTAATTTTCGACACGAAAAGATAAGCAAAACTTTTGACATGCTGACACGGTCGAAGTCCAGACTCACTAATGCATCTAAACAACTATCAGTTAGACACACCAATTCAAGACCTGGTTCGCTAATGATTAACTAATATAATTATATTAAATCTATTAATATCAATAATACTAATAATAATATTTTTAATAATAATGTTATTGATAAAGGCTGATAATAAATGATAACTAATAATATGATAATATATAATAAAAATAATGATACTTTTACTTACTAGTAATAATAATATCAATGAGAATAATAATCTTATTTGTTATAATAACATTAATATTATTAATTATAATAATAGTATTAATAGTATTGTCACTTATATAAATCAGATTTTATATGTATTATTAATAATACAAATATTAATATCAATACTAACAATAACAAAAATAATGATAATAACATTTCAAACTTCCAATTAAATATAATACCATTTATGTAATATTATATTGTGTGATAACCTTTATTGGATTGTTAATATTTATATATATTACAATCTATATATAACATTAACTATGCGTAGAAATCATTTTTACATATTGATTTATTTTAATCACAACATTATTATTTTATATAATATTTTACTTATTCAATTCAATGAATAATTTGTCTTCTATTACTTAAAATTATTATATATATACCTATATTTATATTTACAGATTCATTTACACACAATTGTTCGTGAATCCTCAGGAGTGGTCAAAGTCCAAATAATTTCATAAAACAGTTCAGAAAATTTGAGATTCAATTTATTAGTCTTTGCTTATCGTGTCGAGTTCATATTAAAATTATGTTTAAATTTGATCGGAAATTTCTGGGTCGTCACAGTACCTACTCGTTAAAGAAATTTCGTCCCGAAATTTGAGTGAGGTGGTCATGGCTAACACTAAAAATGTTTTTATGACGAATATGAGTTGATAAATAGAGTTTTATCATCATTGAGTAATACGGATAAAACAATTCGATTTTTGCGAAGCGTCTGAGCGCAGCTATCACAAAAGAGTGAAATAAATGAATGCAGATTAGACTTAAACGGGGACATAGTCACAGTTGATCTCCGAAATTTAAGGAATCTAAAGAAAATCTTCAAAATCCGAAAGATTTGATTCTTTGGCGGATAAGGGAATTAAGATCTCCATAATTAAATACGGTGATCTTCCTCGATTACTCTGTCTGATATTTCCATTATAAATTTAGCTCTTCCGTTCCATTATTCTCAACATTCCTATACTTTCTTTCTTAGTTCATACATCCACAAGATTGTGAAAATGCTTAATCCAGTTCTGATTCTTGTACTTATCCTTACTATCGCAACAATCATTCTCCTTTTTCAACTTCCACCGGAGGAACATGTTTTCTTCTACTTCGCCCTTGGGGTTATAGTGTTTTTAATTCTCCTGTGTCTTTATGTTGTGATAAACATTGATATACACAGTTTGTAATTTATGTGTTTGTGATCGGCTTTATATTTTCCTTTATTTTTCGGAGCTCCATGCTCTTGTTTTCTCTTTCCGACTCCAAGTCAAGCGAATAATGGTCCAGAATTCGTAGATATAGAGTTTCGAATGAACTTGATGTTCTACACAAGAGAGAATGTAATAACACGATTTGATTTGTCAAATTACCAGAATCGTTGAGAATAGAACTATCAAGAATATACTTTCTTGATATGTTCAGAAGTTAAGTAGAATGAAAGAGTTATGTAACATGGCACATGATGATGGTATGATCTACTGTGAACTATCATCACGTTTCATTAGAAACTCAGCATGACTCACTGTAATATAATCACGTTGGCCTGACGTCATTATATTATACTAACTCATGCTTCAATCCCCAACACTTCTCCAGAAATCATTCATAATTTAAACTCGAATTTCAAAGAACTTTAAAAATTAAAATAGTTTACATCATGATGTAATACGGATAGCACTAAGAGATAAATAATTTCGGATAAGAAGAGTTACGAAAATATCCTCAGAAATATATAAGATATTTATGATGATATTTTGGAATTTCTAAGTTCGATGGTTGATGAAGAAAGATTTTCCGCAAGATTTAAACATGAGTGAGGAGCAAGATATTCGCTAAAGATTTCATGGGATCCAGAATTAGCTGGATTCTTTGAATATATGGTATTGTCCTTGTATTTGGCCTTGGTCTCTTTCATGGTTAGTTCAATCCGTTTTTCAGTAACAAATTTTCTATCGAGCGTTCCTAACACTCCCTTCTTTATCATCAAACTTTTAACCGTTTAGACCATCTACAATTTTTCTTTTCCTCAGCATTTAATGTTACGATATCTGAATTATCGGTTATCAATCCGAGGTGGTTTCGAGAGAATTGTATTTTTAGATGATTAAACGCTGATGGTAATATGGTGGAATATAAAAGATTTTCCAATAACAATAAAGAGTACGCATATATATCAAGGTTATTTCGAATGAAAAGTCGAAGTTGACTTGCTGGAGCTGTGATAAAATTTGCTACTTTGAAAGGGATTACCAAATCATTTTGGGTAATAATAACACTAAAGGAATTAGTACAGCTACGTGTTAAATGTTTACTCAGTTTCCGAGGGTTTTTCAGGTGTATAACTATATGCATCAATCTTTTCTTCCGTAGATGAAGTGCGGCTGGTTCATCCTCTCGATCGAGGTGTTTTCAAGAATTATGAAAGGTTTTGAACGCAAATTGTAATCGTCAAGATACAAATGAGGTTTAAGATAAAATCAAGTGGCAAACTTGAAGAATTATTTAGTTTCATATGTTATAATCAGTATTTTAATTCATTTTAATTGTCCAATATTATTCGTCCACAGTCGATAGTCCACATTTAACAGTTCAATAGTTCATATATAGTTTAATATATAACATTCGAATTAATTAATACGTATCGTGACCCGTGTACCGGTCTCAGTATTGATCACAACTCAACTATATATATATTTTGGAATCAACCTCAACCCTGTATAGCTAACTCCGTCATTTGCATATAGAGTGTCTATGGTTGTTTCAAGTTAAATATATAGATGGGTCAATATGATATGTCGAAACCTTGTATACGTGTCCCGTTATTTAAAGTGCGTAAAATAAATACAGAAATTAAATGACGATAAATAAAATTGCGAGAATGTAAATTGCGATAATTAAATTGCGATAAATAAAATGTAACCAGTTAGCTAGGAACAGTTAGCAAGGAACAGTTAGCGTGGATTCTTAACAATATTTCAATTAGTTAATTCGTTTGTTTCTAACAAATTTTACTTTGTCAGATGTTTTCTTCATTATGCCACTTGTTGGATTTTGATAGGTCAAAATCCAAATATGAAATTGAACAAAAATGGATTCTGTGGTGAACGAATACGTATATCTATGGATACAAGTAGGATAGTGACTGACTATTGAATCAGAGTCGAAGAATGTACCGTGTAACTGATTAATGTGAAATCTAAATATTCCTCGGGTATTACCTACCCGTTAAAATATTTTCACCATTAACAGTTTGTACAAAGAATTTTAATTACAATCTTTATGAAAATATACTTGCATATATATTTTTTTCCAGATGTAATCATAGATTCAATGAATTAATATAATATTAATCTCATTTGATTTACCATTATACTAGAATACATAATCTCTAAAACATTAGAGATTACATAATCGCCATGAAGAACGAAGATAATTGATGTAGAATGATGATTATACTCGAGGTACAGAATGAGATGTTGAGATGTGGATTTATTGATGGTACAGGTGCTGTTACTGATGGTACTGTTGGTGTCGGTGATGTTGCTGAAGCTGGAACATTTTGCACCATATTTTCCAAGGATACAACTCGGGTACGAAGTTCGTTGACTTCTTCCATTATTTCGGGATGATTGTCGGTCGGAACGAGCAGATGAATAAGGTTTAGAATTTTAGATAGAATATAATCGTGGTGAGATACTCTGGAAATGAGTGTGAAAATGGTGTTTCGAATGGGTTTGCCGGTCAGTGCTTCAGGTTCATCGCCAAGAGGTAAATTCGATTGATGGAAGGAATCTCCTTCTTCTTGTCTCCATTGATTAAGTCGACTACGAACCCATCAGATGAATTGGGGATGGATGATTGGTTGATTCATTCTGGTGACGCTGCTTCCGGAGCTTAGGTGAAACTCCATATCGGAATAGCTGTTGGAATCCGAGGAATTCGAACTGGTTGAGGGATTCATCTCGTACAATCAGATGAAGGATTTTCGATAAGAATAGATTATAGGATGTAGATTAGTACCCTGCAATACATAATTTACATATGCATATAAAATACTAAAATCCCATAAGTTACGGAGGAATCTACGGAATATGTCAGGCAAGATTTACAGTAACAGATACGCTAAGATACGAATTTATCTATACACTATCTATGCAATAGAGGCAGTAAGATGTGTCTAGACTTTAAGGATGATAAGCAAGTAATTTTCGACACAAAAAGATAAGCAAAACTTTTGACATGCAGACACGGTCGAAGTCCAGACTCACTAATGCATCTAAACAACTATCAGTTAGACACACCAATTCAAGACCTGGTTCGCTAAGACCACCACTCTGATACCACCTGTAATGACCCGTCCTAATTCACCTGGACGAAGTCATCAACATCTGGTCCCATTGCGAGGTACTGACTTAAATATGCTCTGAATGACTCCAAGTAATATCCTTAAAATGAGCAAATGCACAGCAGAAGACTTAATTCGTACCTGAGAATAAACATGCTTAAAAATGTCAACCAAAAAGGTTGGTGAGTTCATAGTTTAATCTTAAACGATGATTTTCAATAGTTTTAATAGACCACAAGATTTCAGTTTCATAAATATTCTTACACTCGCAAGTGTATAAAAACAATTCTATAAATTGTAGGCACCCGGTAACAAGCCTTAACGTTCATGTTTTACCCTCTGAAGTACACCAGAGCAGGTGTGTTTAAAATAACCTCGAAGTACTAAAGCATCCCATAGTCAGGATGGGGTTTGTCAGGCCCAATAGATCTATCTTTAGGATTTGCGCCTACCGTACATAGACAAGTAGTTTAATGTTACCAAGCTAAGGGTATATTTCTGGTTTAAACCCACATAGAATTAGTTTTAGTACTTGTGCCTATTTCGTAAAACATTTATAAAACAGCGCATGTATTCTCAGCCCAAAAATATATATAAAAAGGGAGTAATGAAACTCACCTAATGTATTTTGTAGTAAAAATACATATGACTATATTGAACAACTGAACAATGCAGGGCTGGCCTCAGATTCACGAACCTATATCATTTGTATATATATATATATATATATTAAAATGTATAATCATAATTGATCAAGTTTATAATTTATATCTTAAATTATATATTATATCTATTTAATTTGTGTACATACTTAAAATGTTTAATATCTATATAGTTATATTAGTATATATTTAATTATTATTTTAATAAAAACCCTAACTTGTTATATATATGAATATTTATATAAATATTGTTAATATGATTGAGACATACTTATAATTTAATAATATTCTTAAAACTCTTATTTTCATAAACATAATTATAATTATTTTTAATAAGTTTGATATAGATAATACTGATAATAATAATAAAGATGGTTTTAATAATAATCCCATAATAATGATAATATCAGTAGTTTTTAATAAATTAAATAATTTAATAATAATGATAGTGAAACTTATACTTTTTGACATTAATACTTAGTTGTTAGTAATAATACTTGTAATCGAACAAATATTTATATTATTCAGTGATATCATTTTTATATTAAAAATTTGTAGGCTTCATTATTTTTTTAAATATATACATTTCATATATTTTGCAGATATTAATATAGTTAAATTATGTAATTTGAATATAACTTTGTATATATAATCTTTAATTATATACGTATAATCGTAACAACGTCATTAAAACTTTGGTAATAATAATATTAATACTTAACAACAATAATAATATAATAATAATTTTTAATAATAATAATAATAATAATAATATTTAATAGAAATAAAATAAAAACTTTATACCCCTTTTTTTTTGAAACTGTTGTAAAAGGAATTGCTCCATACCGGGTTCGAACCCGTGACCTCTCATAAGTCCAAACCAACACTTAACCACTCGACCGATCTTGCTTTTTTTTGTTATAGTCTAGAACCTAAATCTTATAACCCGAGATATTTTCTGTCTCCTTTATCTCCTCCTTCTTTGAATCGATCGACAGGAATCACTCTACCCTATTTTTATAACAAGCATTTGTTTCAACTTATAACTTCTCAGAAACGACTCAGGTTTGGTTTGATTTGAAATAACAAAAAAATATATATATATATATATATATATATATATATATATATATATATATATATATTCTTGCTGTAACAGTATCGTGAAGAACAACATGAACTCAAACATTAAATTCAAGTTTTAGGGCGTTTTAGAAAATACTTATAACATGAATTATATTTCAAATGATCCATAAAAACTTTAGGAATCCCTAATTTCATCAGAAATAACTTATAAAGCTCTAATTTGATCTTCAAACTTTCAATTGACTTTTTATTTTTACGTTTGACTCTTCAAATTCAATTTAAATACAAGGTATTGAAAGATGAACTATTTCAGAGAGCTTACATAAATCATTCCTAGCAAGACCACATTATTACTTTCTGAAAATGGTTTCAAATTCGATGGATTGAATAAAAAGTACACGAACAGGAGAACCGACTGGGTTTTTCTCAGTTTTTAATTAAATTCGACTCAATACTTGTTGATACAGATGATAATTGATAATGGAAGGGTTGTGTGATCATTTTAACTATTGAATGAATTGTGTTAGATAATTGAATTTATTCGATAAGTATAGAACAGGCAGGTTCATTCAGCAATTATTTGAGAGGAAAATTAGAACAGACAAATAATGAAATTGATGGTTAACAACTTTGTGGATTTATTTACGATACATTCACTGATTTGTACGAGTTGTTGGACAAGAAAGGCAATCAACAATAGTTAGAAAGCAATGGCAAACAACATGCTTATGCAATTTTTCTCATTTATATACATAAATTCGTATATATAACTATATTTATATCTATATAAGTATATATTTATAATTCTGTATTTTATATATGCATAGGTATTTATATATATGTATTTTTTTTTTATAATTTGGTTATACGTATCTAAGTGTGTATATATATATATATATATATATATATATATATATATATCTAATTTTCTTATTTTTAATGATTAACTAATATAATTATATTAATACTATTAATATCAATAATAATAATAATAATATTTTTAATAATAATGTTATTGATAAAGGCTGATAATAAATGATAACTAATAATATGATAATATATAATAAAAATAATGATACTTTTACTTACTAGTAATAATAATATCAATGAGAATAATAATCTTATTTGTTATAATAACATTAATATTATTAATTATAATAATAGTATTAATAGTATTGTCACTTATATAAATCAGATTTTATATGTATTATTAATAATACAAATATTAATATCAATACTAACAATAACAAAAATAATGATAATAACATTTCAAACTTCCAATTAAATATAATACCATTTATGTAATATTATATTGTGTGATAACCTTTATTGGATTGTTAATATTTATATATATTACAATCTATATATAACATTAACTATGCGTAGAAATCATTTTTACATATTGATTTATTTTAATCACAACATTATTATTTTATATAATATTTTACTTATTCAATTCAATGATTAATTTGTCTTCTATTACTTAAAATTATTATATATATACCTATATTTATATTTACAGATTCATTTACACACAATTGTTCGTGAATCCTCAGAGTGGTCAAAGTCCAAATAATTTCATAAAACAGTTCAGAAAATTTGAGATTCAATTTATTAGTCTTTGCTTATCGTGTCGAGTTCATATTAAAATTATGTTTAAATTTGATCGGAAATTTCCGGGTCGTCACATTGTGAAACTTCCTGGATCAGATTATTTTTCTGGTATCTTATTCAACAGCACTGCTGAACAATTAGCATTCATAGTAACAGCCGAGAGTTCTTCCATTTTCTTTCTATTTGTGATTAGATCTTTCAAGAATTTAGCATATCTAGGCATTCCTGAAATCACATCAATGAAAAGAAGATTTACATTTATCTGTTTAAACATATCCAAGAATTTGGATTGCTCGGCTTCAAGTTTCTCTTTTTTCATTTTACTCGGGTAAGGAAGTGGTGGTTGATATGGTTTAACATAAGGTTTAGCCTTAACTGTGTTATCTTCATTAACCTTTTCAACTACCGATTCTGTTTCCTTATCTTGTTCAGGTTGTGGTTCTTGTGGAGTAAGAATAGCTTCATCAGAAGTTACAAGTATTTCAGGTGGTTTAAGTGTTGTACCACTTCTTGTGGTAATGGCTTTAGCTGTTTCATTCTGGGGGTTAGAATTTGTATCACTAGGTAGACTTCTCGGTTTTCTTTCACCTATTAACCTTGCTAGGTTACTTACTTCTTGTTCCAAGTTTTGAATAGAAGCTTGTTGATTTCTAAATGCTTGAGCATTTTGTTCATTAGTTTGCTTCTGAGATGTGAAAAACTGCGTTTGAGTTTCAACTAGCTTCGTCATCATATCTTCTAAATTCGGCTTTTTATCATCGGTTTGTGGTGGTTTGTTTTGAAAATTAGGTCTTTGCTGGTTGTAAGTATTGTTGGATACTTGTTGATTACTAGGACCTTGTTGGTTGTTGTATGGAACATTTCGGTTATAGTTCTGGTTTTGATTGTAAATCGGTCTTGGCGGTTGATAATTATTCTGATAATTATTTCCAGGCCTTTGGTTTATGTATGAAATATTCTCTCTTTGTTCCATTGTTAATTCAATACTGAGACAATCTTTTGTCAAATGTGGTCCTCCACAGTGCTCACAACTAATTCGTATTGAGTGTATATCTTTAGTCATCTTTTCCATTCGTCTCTCAATAGCATCTATCTTTGCGGAAATGGAATCTAAGTCATGGCTAGAATCGGCTTTAGATGATCTAACGATATCTTTTTCTTGGTGCCACTCATGTGAGTGGGAAGCAGTGTTATCAATAATTTTATAAGCATCAGTTTCGGTTTTCTTCATAATAGAACCACCAGCTGCTATATCTATGTCTTTCCTTGTAGTGATGTCGCATCCTTGGTAGAATATTTGTACTATTTGATAGGTGTCTAAACCATGTTGCGGACATCCTCTCAATAACTTTCCAAATCTAGTCTGTCATAACCCGACCTTAACCATAAGGACGAATACAATAACATATGATTTCATCGCGAGGTATTGACCTCTATATGCGACATTTTTCAAAAACTGCATTCGTTTTTACAATACAAACCATAGCTTTTATTACAAATACAAGGTTTAAACAACATAACAATGATTATCGTTTAGCGATAATCTTAGACTTATAAACTTTACATGTGATAATAACAATACGACCTCCAACATATTTTACATTACAAATCCTCCGATATGCAGTTTTATTTTTGACACAAATATGCATACTCAAGATCTTACTTAAATTCAACATGTTGCAGTGGAAGCTTTTAGTTATCACCTGAGAATAAACATGCTTAAAACGTCAACATAAAGTTGGTGAGATATAGGTTTAATGCCGGCAGCGTTATAAATATAGATCACAAGATTTCATATATAAACGTTTTAATAAAAATATTCTAAGTTGTTGAGCACTTGATAACCATACTTACCATTTAATCAACGTCGCATATTCCCTTTATTATGAAATCTTACTACACCGTACCAAGTGTAGTCACCGAAACGAAGTACTGTGCAACCGTTGAATACTGGTCGTCCAGTCCGGTTGGGGTTGTCAGGCCCGATAGATCTATCAACAGGATTCGCGTTTACAATACCTCATGTAAATAATAGTTACCAAGTTACAGGGAAGTATGCCAGTGGTACAACTCAACGTAGAATATATATTTTTAATCACTTGTGTCCATAACGTAAATCATAAAATGCATGTATTGTCATCCCGAAATATTTAGAGTTTAAAAGTGGGACTATATACTCACTTTTGCCTTGAAGGTAATAAACACGACTTGGTCTCCGATTGATATCACAAACCTAACCATATATATAATATATCAACATATTTTCTTTTCAAGTAATCGTTACATATATATATATATATATATATATATATATATATATATATATATATATATATATATATATATATATATATATACTTTTAATACTTTTAATATTTTCTTAGTCCGTAGTTAGCAGTCCGATGTTAGTGGTCCACAATTAGTTGCTTAAATAAAATAAATAAAGACCCCATCGTATTCGTATTGATCAGAATTAATCTCGACCCATGGTACCATGTTGTCAAGTGACGTGTTGCGTACATAAAGTACCGTGTTGTCAAATGACGTGTTGCGTACAATCATGAGGTCTTATGATTAATCTTCTCGTGTTGTTTACGGGTGGTCCTGAAATATATAAAATCAAATCATAAGTAAATATATATTAAATATTATGTTAATTAGCCAAGATATGATTAATCCGATTTTGTCATAATATGATATATTACAGGTCTTGAAGTGTTTTTAAAAATCAAATTAGAAGGATCTATTTAGTTTGCGAACAAGTTTGAAATCACTCAAACTATGTTCTTGTTGTTAAAATTTTACAACACAAAATAAGATAGCTATATAAATATGAATCGAATAAGGTTATGAATAAGATTACTACCTCAAGTTACTTGGACAAAGCTACTGGAAAAGGTAAGAAAAATCTTGGAATCAAAAGAGTGGTGGAGTGGGATTGAAAGATTGGAAGTAATCTCCTTGAAATCGGATGACTATATTGATACGTTCTTGAGTAGGTAAATGAAGAGAGATTAGGGAGTGAATTAACTTGAAAGAAAATTGGAAATGAAATTATATGTGTGTGTGTGCAAAATAGCATGATTATGGAATGGATATATAGGAGATTTAGTTTGTTTTCTTGCACAAAAGTCACACATGAGGTTAAATGGCTGGTTCCCACATGTAACATCATGTGTAGTGGCTGATCATTGAAGTTTATTGTTGGTATATACCAATAGTAAATATGTATAGAAGCTGGGTATGATACGGTTACATATACCCTAGATATACTTGTAGAAATTTTGAGGAATCGGAACGAGAATCAAATATGGACGGGTTTATAACTGTAAAAGAGGCTCAAAACTGGGCTTTTATTTTGGGTCAAACCGGGCCAAAATAAAATTTATTTTTGGCTCTGCCCCTTGGACCTCGCCAGGGGTTGCCACCCCTTGGACCCCGCTTATCGGGGGCGCTGCCCCCGAACTCCCGTCATAATCAAGATAAGTTCAAACAAGTGTGCACTCCACACTTCCCAAACTTGATCGATATTTATCAAGATTATTTTGGTTACAAATTAATCCCATTACACTTAAATCATATTGGTGACATAGATCACCAACACATTATAGATTGTAAGTATATATGTCAAAGAACGTTACATATAGTTATCGTTTTGAAAACTTAAGTTAGTGGTCTCAAAGTATACTTATAACTTATTGTTGTTAGTTCACAATGAAATGTTAAACCATCCTTAAATCATGTTAAATATGTATAGATATGTACATATACATAATCGTATAATTATCGTGTGTTATATAGTTCGTGATATCATCGGTCAAATTGGACGGTCAAACGTTGTGTGAAACTATTTTCAAAAACATAAGTCTCAACAGTTTGGATTGCTTATCATGTTGGTAAGGTTTATTTTATGTAAATATTAATCTCATAAGTATAAAACGATCGGAAAAATCCGGGTCGTTACATAGTCCACGCCTCATATAGAGTTTCATTTGGTTTCTGTGTGAACGTAACAATTTCTCCTTGAAGTCTTACGGCTTTAGATGCCGAAAAGAATTGTTTAAGAAAATTTTCAACTAAAACATCCCATGTATCAATCGCCCCTTCAGGTAACGATTCCAACCAATCTTTGACTTCTCCCTTTAAAGTCCAGGGAAATAACATGAGATATATCTGTTCATCCTCAACTTCTCTTATTTTAAATAGTGTGCAGATCCTATTAAAGGTACGAAGATGTTCGTTTGGATCTTCCTTCGGCGCACCACTAAATTGGCATTGATTAGTCACCATGTGTAGAATTTGTCCTTTGATTTCATAATCTGGCGCATTAATGTCTGGATGAGTAATTGCGTGACCTTGGCCAGTGCGTTTAGCTCTCATTCGGTCTTCCATACTTAAAGGTTCCAGATTCTCCATAATTGAATTTGTTGAATCGGAATCACTAGAGGATTCTGATTTAATGGTTCGTTCCTCAACAATCTCTGTTTGAATGATTGGTGGTTCCGGAGGAAAAATTAATGGTTCAGGATCTATGAATTATCCCTGAATATTCTTCAGATTCTCAATTGTGAGGTCGGGTTCAAAAAATGGATTATCGGAAATTTGAACTGGAGTACTTGGTCGACTGGATGACGATTCTAAAGAAAAATTAACGGCGGTAATATTAGCTAGATGCCTTGATCTAGTTACAGGTGGTGAACGTACAAAAGGTGGTGAACGTCTTGCTCGGTGCATTCACTGAATATCCTATTAGTTTTTTAAAGGGAAAGAAAAATTATATAAGTTATCCAATTAATAGACTTTTCTGATTTTGCCCACGTTTCGAATAGCCAAAAGATGCAGCAGAGGGGCAGGATTCATTTGGTCTCAATATAATTGAGGACTGTTTGGCTCCAATAACCCGGTCCACGTACAAATCCAACTATTACTACGAACCAGAAAATTTTGATGTCTATCAATTTAACCACTTAAAATAAATTTTCGTAATTTTAAGAAATTTAGATAAGAAGTAGAATAAAAATCTATGTCCTAAAAACTAGAATGGCGAGAAATAAGAAAGAAAAAGAGCGCGTCGAAAAAGGTCGAAAAAGAAAAGAATTGAAAAATAAAAGGCGTCGAAAAATAAGAAAGAAAAAGAAAATGACTATAAAACTTTAAAACACTCGACTAACCCAACCTTATTACTATCACTAACTTAAAATTAAAATTGCAAATTGAGATTACTAATTGGAGTGATAATTGATACATAGGTAAAAGGCGTCGAAAAATAAAAATAAGAAAGTAGCGCGTCTAAACTTAAAAAGGAACTAAAAACTAAAAATTAAAAGTTGCGTCTAAAAATATTAAAGCTTACAAGTAAAACTATATCCCAAATGACAATAACTTAAAAAGGAACTAAAACTTAAAAAGGCGTCGCAAAATTCTAAAGCACTTAGATCTTAGTCTAAAGAAAAAGCACTTAAGGGATTTTACGGCAAAGCCTAAAAATCTAAAAATAAAAATAACTATGGCAAAAACTATATTTAAAACTAATTATGAGCGAAAAATACAAAAATTACGCTAAAATGAATAAAAAGGAACAAATTATAAAAATATACTAAAAGTTGCAAAAATTACAATTTTTATAAAAATATTATTTTTATATTATTTATTTTATAAAACTATTAATTTTATAAACTAATTAAACTAATTAAAATACAAAATACAAAATAATAAATAAACTAAACTAAATTAATTAAAATAATTAAACCTAATTAGGGTTAAATTTAAATAATAAAAATATAAACCCGTAATTAATGCGATATTAGGGTTCTGTGTACCCGTGTCAGAGTGTCTCCGCGACTTGCGGTTCCATGTACTAGAAAACCCCGCGAGTCGCGGGAAATGAAAATTCAGATGACAGCTGGTTTCGACAAGTTTCGGTTATTTATTTATTTATATATATATATATTTTTTATTTTTCTGTTTTAATATTTATATAAAATATTTATATAATTTAAATAAAAACTTATATTTAAAAACTAAAATAAAAATATAATACTTTATAATTTTATAAATAACAATCTAAAAAAATAGATTTATATATATATATATATATATATATATATATATATATATATATATATATATATATATATATATATATATATATATATTTTATATATTAGCATTGCGCTTCCGGCTTTTAAGCTAGATTTTAAGTTCCCCGGCAGCGGCGCCAAAAATACTTGATGGTTAAAGCTAAGGGGTATAAAATACTATTAAATTTTACAAGGAAAAACTATTAAATACGATACAATTTTACACAAGATATTTATTTATTTATAGAATGGATATACTTAAACCTTGCTACAACACTTATAGGCAGTGTACCTAATCGTACAGTAGTGTAGTTTTTAGTAAGTCCGGTTCGTTCCACAGGGAATCTTTTAACAAAGCTTAACGCTATATTAGTTTTATTTTATAAAAATACAAATATATATAAGTAATATTATTATTATAAAGGGGGGTTTTTACCGTTTAATGACCGGTTTGTCGATTTTTAAAACTTTAGTCGCAGTTAAAACCTAATGTAAAATATTAAAAATAAATACAAGACTTAATTTAAAGCGTAAAGTAAATAACGATAAAATAAAATTACGATAATTAAAAGTGCAATTAAATACAATAACAATAAATAAAAGTACGATAATTAGAAGTGCAATTAAATATAAAATAAAGGAAATTAAATATGAAATAAAAGAATTATGCTTATTTAAACTTCCGTAATCATGATGTTTGACGTGTTGATTTTAGTTTTATGCCCATGGGTTAATTGTTTTTTGTCCTGGATTATTTAATATGTCCATACGGATTTGTCCATAATAGTCCATCAGTCATAAATATAAAGAGCGAAAGCCTTCGTCAAATTATTCTTATTCCCGAAGTCAAATATTCCAACTAATTGGAGATTCGAATTGTAACAAGGTTTTAATACTTTGTTTAATGAATACACCAGGTTATCGACTGCGTGTAAACCAAGGTTTTACTACTTTGTTAACAATTACACCAATTACCCTTGAATGTAATTCACCCCTGTTTCAACAAGTCTATTAACTATTAATCCAGTTCCGTGTCTGGTAAAATGAATAATTATTGGTATTTATAGATATCCCGCCCACCGTACCCAGTCAAGCGTATGTGGTTATATATAAATACATCTAATTATAAGTTTGTATATTAAATTAACAAGGTATTGTTTAGTTAATATAAAACCCATTAATAGCCCATAGTCTAATTTCTACAAGTATCGTTCTTTTATCCAAACCCCAATTATGGTACAAAGCCCAATTACCCAATTTTAATAATTAGCCCAACATCATGATTACTTCGGCTTAAATAAGCATAATAATAACTTAGCTACGAGACATTAATGAAAATAATATAAACATAACTTAAAATGATTAAAAATAGCGTAGCGTTACACGGACAGAATTTCGACTTACACCCTTACAACATTCGCTAGCATACCCTTATTATTAGGATTTAAAATTAAAATTAAAATTAAAATATAAATTATATATATATAATTATATATATATTGAGAGAGAGAGAGATTATATGATATTAAAAACGATCAAACTGCGTTGCCTTTTATAGGGATTTGAGTCCAAGGAAGCTCCGCGACTCGCGTAATTTTTGCACTGCAAACTCTGCAACTCGCGGAGTTCGTTTTTCCAGCTCACACTAATTTGGAACCTTTCTTGCCGACGATTTTTAAATATATTATAATATATATATTAATTTTAAGAATTAATTATATATTATATTATATTCATGTGCATGTTGACTTGTAATTTTTAGTCCGTTGCGTCGAGCGTTGAGAGTTGGCTCAGGTCCCGGTTCCGGATTTTCGAACGTCCTTGCGTACAATTTAATATCTTGTACTTTGCGTTTTGAATCTTGTACTCTTGTAATTTTGAGACGTTTCTCATCAATAATTGGAACCTTTTTTATTGTATTTTGTACTTTTGAGCTTTTTGGTCGTGTGCGTCTTCAATTCGTCGAATCTGTCTTTTGTCTTCACCTTTTATTATTTAAACGAATATCACTTGTAAATAGAACAATTGCAACTAAAAGCTTGTCTTTCTTGAGGAATAATGCTATGAAATATGTGTTTGTTTTTAGCATTATCATGACCCAAACATTAGGGTTAGGGGTGTAAATGGGTCGAAATTGCATCTTGGGTCAAAATGGCACTAGAATGGGGAGTAAGTTGTTTGACCAACTTGTGTTGTGATTGATTATGTGCTAAATGTGATAGGTACGTTACACTGAAGTTGCAAGCTCGGTTATCTTTCGCAAAAGACTCTAAGGTGTGTGGAATAATTATATGCGTAGGTATATAATGTATTTATTTGTTGTAGAGTGAGATGTGAAGTGTCGAGGTGTTAAGACATCACGCTTCACGTGACGATTGAAGCATCGAGGTGTTAAGATGCCACTCGAGGTGAAGCATCGAGGTATTAAGATGCCACCTAGGAGTGAAGTGTCGAGGTGTTAAGACGCCACTCCATAATAAAGGCTGAAGTGTCGAGGTGTTAAGACGCCACCCGAGGGTGAAGTATCGAGGTGTTAAGATGCCACCCGGGGGTTAGTGATACGAGGTGCTAAGTACACTAATGGATGTTGTGAACTCTGATGTCCTTTCGTGGGCGTCATTCCCTTGTACGATTGGTTAACCATGGTTATTGTGTTGAGTTGTAAGAATATTATATATTTCGAGTTATATACATATATATATGCCTTGTTATTATAGCTTGTGATATAGGAGGTTGATAGCCTTGTACTTGAGATGTTAAGCCCTTTTGTGTTGCTAGCATGTATGCGGTATTGTGTAAGTGTGCAAGTAGGTGTTTTATATATGTACGTGTATAACTATTGCATTCACTAAGCGTTAGCTTACCCTCTCGTTGTTTACCATTTTAGGCTCCGGCGTGGACAAAGACAAAGGTATTCGGTTGGATTAGTGGTCTCCCGCTTATTTTGATAGGGGATGCTTTTGGTTTGCTTTCGGAAGTTCGGCCAAGATTTGGGTAGTTTAACCCCAAACACCATGCTCTAGCGTCGTTTGGAAATTAAACTTGTATTGGTCGAAACTTGAATTTTTGATCGAAACGCGAAAGACGGGCCGATGTGGGCCCGAGGTTGTAAAACTTGTTTTGATGATGGAAACTGATAATGCTAAAAACGAACATATATTTCATAGCATTATTCCTCAAGAAAGACAAGCTTTTAGTTGCAATTGTCCTATTTACAAGTGATATTCGTTTAAATAATAAAAGGTGAAGACAAAAGACAGATTCGACGAATTGAAGACGCAAACGACCAAAAAGCTCAAAAGTACAAAATACAATCAAAGAGGTTCCAATTATTGATAAGAAACGTCTCAAAATTACAAGAATACAAGATTCAAAACGCAAAGTACAAGATATTAAATTGTACGGAAGGACGTTCGAAAATTCGGAACCGGGACCAGAGTCAACTCTCAACGCTCGACGCAACGGACTAAAAATTACAAGTTAACTATGTATATAAATATAATATAATATATAATTAATTATATAAATTATATATATATTATATTTATATATTAAAACCGTCGGCAGACTAGGATCCAAACTTGTGTGAGCTGGGTTTACGAACTCCGCGACTTGCGGAGTTTGTAGTGCAAAGGGACCGCGACTCGCGGAGATACCCTGGACAAAAATGCCTATAAAAGCTAACGCATTTTGATCGTTTTATATATCCTAATTCTATCTATTTCTCTATATATGTATATATATATATATATATATATATATATATATATATATATATATATATATATATATATATATATATATATATATATATATATATATATATATATATATATATATATATATATATATATATATATATAATTTATATTTTAATATTAATTTTAAATTTAATTTTCAATAATAAGGGTATGTTAGCGAATATTGTAGGGGTGTAAGTCGAAATTCTGTCCGTGTAACGCTACGCTATTTTTAATCATTGTAAGTTATGTTCAACCTTTTTAATTTAATGTCTCATAGCTAAGTTATTATTATGCTTATTTAATCCGAAGTAATCATGATGTTGGGCTAATTACTAAAATTGGGTAATTGGGCTTTGTACCATAACTGGGGTTTGGAGAAAAGAACGACACTTGTGGAAATTAGACTATGGGCTATTAATGGGCTTTATATTTGTTTAACTAAATGATAGTTTGTTAATTTTAATATAAAGATCTACAATTGGACGTCCCTATAAATAACCATATACACTCGGTCGGACACGATGGGTGGGATATTTATATGTACGAATAATCGCTCATTTAACCGGACACGAGAATGGATTAATAGTCTATGGAATTATTAAAACAGGGGTAAAATTATGTAAAGGACACTAGGCATAATTGTTAACAAAGTATTAAAACCTTGGGTTACACACAGTCGATATCCTGGTGTAATTATTAAACAAAGTATTAAGACCTTGTTACGGTTTAAGTTCCCAATTAGTTGGAATATTTGACTTCGGGTATAAGGATAATTTGACGAGGATACTCGCACTTTATATTTATGACTGATGGACTGTTATGGACAAAAACCAGACGGACATATTAAATAATCCAGGACAAAAAATAATTAACCCATGGGCATTAAACTAAAATCAACACGTCAAACATCATGATTACGGAAGTTTAAATAAGCATAATTCTTTTATTTCATATTTAATTTCCTTTATTTTATATTTAATTGCACTTTTAATTATCGCACTTTTATTTATTGTTATTGTATTTAATTGCACTTTTAATTATCGTACTTTTTAATTATCGCAATTTCATTATCGTTATTTACTTTACGCTTTAAATTAAGTCTTTTATTTATTTAATATTTTACATTAGGTTTTAACTGCGACTAAAGTTTTAAAAATCGACAAACCGGTCAGTAAATGGTAAAAACTCTCCTTTTATAATAATAATATTACTTAGATATATATTTGTATTTTTATAAATTAAACTAATATAGCGTTAAGCTTTGTTTAAAGATTTTCCCTGTGGAACGAACCAGACTTACTAAAAACTACACTACTTTACGATTAGGTACACTGCTTATAAGTGTTGTAGCAAGGTTTAAGTATATCCATTCTATAAATAAATAAATATCATGTGTAAAATTGTATCGTATTTAATAGTTTTTCCTAGTAAAATATAAGCTATTTAATATACACCTCGCATAACATCAAGTATTTTTGGCGCCGCTGCCGGGGAACTCAAAATCTAGCTTAAAAGCCGGAAGCGCAACGCTAAATATAAAAAAAAAATTATTTTTAGTTTACTTTTATAAAAAAATACGCTTTTGTAAAAATACGTTTTAAAAATTCAAAAATATAAAAAGAAAAAACAAAAAATTTATATATTTTTAAGAGTTTGTTAAATATTTAAGTTTTATAAAGTTTCTTTATTTTTATTTTATAAAAATATAAGTTTTATTTAAATATTTTGTTTTTATTTAAAACATAAAAAAACACCGAAAAAATTTATATATATATATAAATCTATTTTTAAGATTTTTATAAAATTATAAAGTATTTCTATTTTTATTTTAGTTTTTAAAATATAAGTTTTTATTTATTATATTTTATATAATTATTAAAAACAGAAAAATATATAAAATATAATTTAAAAAAACTACAGAACCTGTCGAACGATATTTGTGCATTTAAAATTTTAACCTCCGCGACTCGCGGAGTTTTCTGGTACGTGGCACCTCGACTCGCGGAGCCACCCTGACACGCGTACACAGAAACCCTAACCAGCATCATTACGGAGTAATTATTATTATTATTATTATTTCATTTAAAACCCTAATTAGGTTTTTAGTTTTTAATTAGTTAATTTAAGTTATTATTTTGTTTAATTAGTTTAATTAGTTTAATTAATTTACAAAATTAATAGTTTTATAAAATAAATAATATAAAAATAATATTTTTATAAAAATTGTACTTTTTACAACTTTTAGTATATTTTTATATTTTGACTTTTTTTTAATTGTTTTAGCGTAATTTATTGTATTTTTCGCTCGTAATTAGTTTTAAGTCATAGTTTTTGCCTTAGTTTTTTTTCTTCTAGATTTTTAGGCTTTGCAGTAAAATTCCTTAAGTGCTTTTTCTTTAGACTAAGATTTAGGTGCTTTAGAATTTTACGACGCAGTTTTTAGATTTTAGTGCCTAATTAAGTTATTGCCGTTTTGGATATAGAATTCCTTTAAGCTTTAATACCTTTAGGCGTAACTTTTTAGATTTAATTTTTAGACTTTTAAGTTACGACGCGCTATTTTTTTATTTTTTTTCTTTTTTTTCGACGCCTTTTATTTTTATTTTTTTCACCCTTTTTCTTTTTCGACCTTTTTCGACGCGCTCTTTTTCTTTCTTATTTCTCGCCATCCTAGTTTTTAGGACATAGATTTTTATTCTACTTCTTATCTAAATTTCTTAAAATTACGAAAATTTATTTTAAGTGGTTAAATTGATAGACATCAAAATTTTCTGGTTCGTAGTAATAGTTGAATTTGTACGTGGACCGGGTTATTGGAGCCAAACAGTACTCAATTATATTGAGACCAAACAAATCCCGCCCCTCTGCTGCATCTTTTGGCTATTCGAAACGTGGGCAAAATCAGAAAAGTCTATTAATTGGATAACTTATATAATTTTTCTTCCTTTTTAAAAACTAATAGGATATTCAGTGAATGCACCGAGCAAGACGTTCACCACCTTTTGTACGTTCACCACCTGTAACTCGATCAAGACATCTAGCAAATATTGTCGTCGTTGATTTTCCTTTAGAATCGTCATCCAGTCGACCAAGTACTCCAATTCAAATTTTCGATAATCCATTTTTTGAACCCAACCTCACAATTGAGAATTCGGAGAATATTCAGGGACAATTCATAGATCCTGAACCATTAATTTTTCCTCCGGAACCACCAATCATTCAAACAGAGTTTGTTGAGGAACGAACCGTTAAATCAGAATCCTCTAGTGATTCAGATTCAACAAATTCAATTATGGAAAATCTGGAACCTCTAAGTATGGAAGACCGAATGCGAGCTAAACGCACTGGCCAAGGTCACTCAATTACTCATCCAGACATTAATGCCCCAGATTATGAAATCAAAGGACAAATTCTACACATGGTAACTAATCAATGCCAATTTAGTGGTGCGCCGAAGGAAGATCCAGAAAAACATCTTCGTACCTTTAATAGGATCTGCACACTATTTAAAATAAGAGAAGTGGAGGATGAACAGATATATCTCATGTTATTTCCCCGGACTTTAAAGGGAGAAGCCAAAGATTGGTTGGAATCGTTACCTGAAGGGGCGATTGATACATGGGACGTTTTAGTTGAAAATTTTCTTAAACAATTCTTTCCGGCATCTAAAGCCGTAAGACTTCAAGGAGAAATTGTTACGTTCACACAGAAACCAAACGAAACTCTATATGAGGCGTGGACTAGATTTGGAAAGTTATTAAGAGGATGTCCGCAACATGGTTTAGACACCTGTCAAATAGTACAAATATTCTACAAAGGATGCGACATCACTACAAGGAAAGACATCGATATAGCAGCTAGTGGTTCTATTATGAAGAAAACAGAAACTGATGCTTATAAGATTATAGATAACACTGCTTCCCACTCACATGAGTGGCACCAAGAAAAAGATATCGTTAGATCATCTAAAGCAGCTAGAGCTGATTCTAGCCATGACTTAGATTCCATTTCCGCAAAGATAGATGCTGTCGAGAGACGAATGGAAAAGATGACTAAAGATATTCACTCAATACGAATTAGTTGTGAGCAGTGTGGAGGACCACATTTGACAAAAGATTGTCTCAGTATTGAACTAACAATAGAACAAAGAGAGAATGTTTCATATCTAAACCAAAGGCCTGGAAATAATTATCAGAATAATTATCAACCGCCAAGACCGATTTACAATTAAAACTAGAATTATAACCGAAATGTTCCATACAACAACCAACAAGGTCCAAGTAATCAACAAGTATCCAACAATACTTACAACCAGCAAAGACCTAATTTTCAAAACAAACCACCACAAACCGATGATAAAAAGCCGAATTTAGAAGATATGATGACGAAGCTAGTTGAAACTCAAACACAGTTTTTCACATCTCAAAAACAAACCAATGAACAAAATGCTCAAGAATTTAGAAATCAACAAGCTTCTATTCAAAATCTGGAACAAGAAGTAAGTAACCTAGCAAGGTTAATAGGTGAAAGAAAATCGGGAAGTTTACCTAGTGATACAAATGCTAACCCCCGGAATGAAACAGCTAAAGCTATTACCACAAGAAGTGGTACAACACTTAAACCACCTGAAATACCTGTAATTTCTGATGAAGCTATTCCTAATCCACAAGAACCACAACCTGAACAAGATAAGGAAAAAGAACCGGTAGTTGAAAAGGTTAATGAAGATAACACAGTTAAGGCTAAACCTTATGTTAAACCATACCAACCACCACTTCCTTATCTGAGTAAAATGAAAAAAGAGAAACTTGAAGCCGAGCAATCCAAATTCTTGGATATGTTTAAACAGATAAATGTAAATCTTCCTTTCATTGATGTGATTTCAGGAATGCCTAGATATGCTAAATTTCTGAAAGATCTGATCTCGAATAGAGAAAAAATGGAAGAACTCTCGGCTGTTACTATGAATGCTAATTGTTCAGCAGTGCTGTTGAATAAGATACCAGAAAAACTATCTGATCCAGGAAGTTTCACAATTCTATGTTTTCTGGGTAGTCTTAGTTCAATAGAAGCATTGGCAGACTTAGGTGCTAGTATAAATTTAATGCCGTATTCACTATACGCTAAACTAGACCTTGGAGAATTGAAACCAACAAGAATAAGCATACAACTAGCTGATAGATCAATAAAATATCCTAGAGGGATAATGGAGAACATGCTAGTTAAAGTTGGTACTTTAGTATTTCCAGTAGATTTTGTTGTTCTGGACATGGAAGAAGATTCTCAAGTTCCTCTCATATTAGGAAGACCATTCTTAAACACGGCTAAAGCAATGATATACGTGTTTGGTAAGAAACTGACCCTAAGTATAGAGGACGAGAGTGTAAGAAACTGACCCTAAGTATAGAGGACGAGAGTGTTACCTTTTCAGTTGATAAAGCAATGCAACAACCGCAATCTGCAGATGATACATGTTATTATATTCAAACTATAGATTCACATGCAGAATTGTTAGAATAATTTCCAGAATTACAAGGAACAGGAGAATGTTCTTTAGGAGAAGGAACTGAACCAATTGATGAAACTGAAATGTTAGCTACACTAATAGCTAATGGATATGAACCAACAACAGAAGAAATTCAAATGCTAAAAGAAGAAGACAGATATCGATATAAATCATCGATAGAAGAACCACCGATATTAGAGTTAAAGCCACTTTCAAACCATTTGGAATATGCTTATTTACATGGTGAAAGCTCATAAACCAGCCATTGCATGGAAGATTCATGATATTAAAGGAATAAGTCCTTCGTATTGCACACATAAAATCCTTATGGAAGAAGGTCATAAAACGTATGTGCAACGCCAACGAAGACTAAATTCTAATATGCAAGATGTTGTTAAAAAAGAAATTATTAAACTGCTTGATGCAGGTTTAATTTATCCAATCTCTGATAGTCCATGGGTAAGCCCAGTTCAATGCGTGCCTAAGAAGGGTGGCATGACTGTCATTACAAATGAGAAAAATGAGCTTATTCCTACTAGGACTATAACAGGATGGCGTGTGTGTATTGATTATAGAAAATTAAATGACGCCACCAGAAAAGATCACTTTTCCTTACCTTTCATTGATCAAATGTTGGAAAGGTTAGCCGGAAACAGTTACTATTGTTTTCTAGATGGTTTTTCCGGATACTTTCAAATTCCAATTGCACCCGAGGACCAAGAGAAAACCACATTCACGTGCCCTTATGGTACTTTTGCTTACAAGCGCATGCCATTTGGACTTTGCAACGCCCCTGCAACCTTTCAAAGGTGCATGATGGCGATTTTTCACGACATGATAGAAGAATGCATGGAAGTTTTCATGGATGACTTTTTAGTCTTCGGTGATACATTTGAATCATGTTTAGTTAATCTTGAACGAATGCTTATTAGATGCGAACAATCAAATCTAGTACTTAATTGGGAGAAATGTCATTTCATGGTTAAAGAAGGCATCGTTCTTGGTCATAAAATCTCAAAGGAAGGAATTGAAGTGGATAGAGCTAAAGTAGATGTAATTGCTAAACTTCCACATTCCACCAATGTTAGAGGAGTTAGGAGTTTTGTAGGGCATGCCGATTTTTACCGACGTTTCATAAAAGATTTTTCTAAAATTGCCACTCCTATGAATAAACTCCTAGAAAAGGATGCTCCATTCATCTTTTCAGAGGAATGTATCAAATCTTTTAATATTCTTAAAGAGAAACTCACTAATGTGCCGATCATGATAACACCAAATTGGAATCTACCGTTTGAACTAATGTGCGATGCAAGTGATTTTGCAATGGGAGCCGTTTTAGGACAAAGGATTGAAAAACGATTTCAACCTATATATTATGCTAGTAAGACGTTACAAGGAGCACAAACAAACTACACAACTACTGAAAAAGAACTCCTTGCTATTGTCTTTGCTTTTGAAAAATTTCGTTCATATCTCGTTCTAGCTAAAACGGTGGTCTATACCGACCATTCTGCTCTTAGATACCTATTTTCGAAACAAGATGCTAAACCAAGATTAATCCTTTAGATCTTACTCTTACAAGAGTTTGATATTGAAATCCGAGATAAAAGAGGAGCAGAAAATCTCGCCGCTGATCATCTTTCTCGTCTTGAAAATCCTGAATTAGAAGTTCTAAATGAATCGGCCATACAAGACAACTTTCCTGATGAATATCTATTGAAGATAGATTATAATGAAATTCCATGGCTTGCAGACTATGCAAACTACTTAGTATGTGGATTCCTTGAAAAAGGATTATCGTACCAAAAACGAAAGAAATTCTTTAGTGATATAAAACACTATTTCTGGGAAGATCCACATTTGTTTAAAAGTTGTCCTGATGGAATAATACGCCGATGTGTAGTCGGAGATGAAGCTAGTAAAATTTTAAACCATTGTCACACAGGACCAACAAGAGGGCATTATGGGCCTCAACTAACAGCAAGAAAAGTTTACGATGCTGGATTCTATTGGCCTACAATTTACAAAGACACACACCTTCTTTGCAAATCATGTGATACTTGTCAAAGGGCCGGAAAAATAAGTCAACGTGATGAAATGCCACAAAATGTCATTCAAGTATGTGATGTATTTGACATTTGGGGTATTGACTTTATGGGTCCATTTCCAAAATCTCATAATAATCTCTATATTCTCGTAGCCATCGATTGTGTTTCTAAATGGGCGGAAGCACAAGCTCTCCCAACTAACGATGCACGAGTTGTAGTCAACTTTTTAAAACATCTTTTAGCAAGGTTTGGAACACCGAAAGCTTTAATAAGTGATCGGGGTACTCATTTTTGTAATAATCAACTTGAGAAAGTTCTTAAAAGATATGGAGTAACTCATAAAATCTCCACTGCTTATCATCCACAGACAAGTGGACAAGTTGAAAATACCAACCGAGCTTTAAAACGTATTCTAGAGAAAACTGTAGGATCAAATCCGAAGGAATGGTCCATTAAATTGGAGGATGCACTTTGGGCTTTTAGAACAGCCTACAAAACTCCAAATGGAACCACACCTTTTAGACTTGTTTACGGAAAAGCATGTCATCTTCCAGTAGAAATTGAACACAAAGCATTTTGGGCTTTGAAGACATGTAATCTTGATTTACATGAAGCTGGACGTCTACGATTAAGTCAACTAAACGAATTAGAAGAATTAAGACATGAAGTATATGAAAATTCGTTAATCTATAAAGAAAGAACGAAGAAATGGCATGATAAAAGAATCAGAAGTTCAAAAGAATTTAAAGAAGGAGATAAAGTTCTTCTTTTCAATTCACGATTCAAGCTATTTCCTGGAAAATTGAAATCAAGATGGTCTGGACCATTTATAGTCAAAAGAGTTTTCTCATACGGAACAGTAGAATTAATAAATTCAAATGGGATTGAATTTAAAGTTAATGGTCACAGAGTTAAACATTACATAGATAGTCCGATGGAAGTCGACAACGAAGTTAATCACAATTTCAACACCACAACTAACTAAGTGTGGGGAGAATCAAGTCTTTAAAGGATAATATGTATTTCTGTTAGAGTTAGATTTTCTGTTTTCGTGTAGTTCTCGAAAATGGAACCCGAATGGTCTTTCCCTAGCAGACCCTAAAGAACTAGTATTCTCCCCCCATTCTGAATTTTTATTTTTTTTAGGTTTTTACGAAATAAAGACTTCCTGTGAACTAAACCATGGTCTAATGCTACACGCTTTGATCACTAAACGTAATAATGACACACTTCCGAGTGAACTGGTATCAGTAATCAGAGAAAAATTGGACGGAGTAAGAAAAGAATCCAGATGCGAAGATAATAAGTTACAATTTGGTAAAGGAAAATCAAAATCCGCAGCGAAAAGAAGAGCACGACACCCTAAAAAATGTCACAAATGCGGAAAATGGTCACACGAAGGTAAATGTCCAAATAATCAAACTTATTCCAACACCGAATTTGTTACTTTATGCAGAGATGGACCGTTCATATGTTTAGAAGAAAAAACATTAAATGCTCGAGGTTACGCCTATGTAGCCATGGAAAACCAATTAGTCCAACTATCTTATGAGTGGGCTAGAGCATATCACTAAGAAATATATTTCACAGGTAAGTTTGTACAGTTTTTATTTTTATTTTTATTTTTAACCTTTTGATAATAAACGCTAATTTGTTCGCTATAAAGTATTAAATTGGTATTCGATGAAATTAGGTCTTGCGACCGAAATTATTGATATCATACAAAAATTTATTACATCACTGCGAAATTTAACGTTTATTCTTAAGGTATAAATATCTTTAATCAATAAAACTCAAAATATTTCAAAAATTCGTCATGAGTTAAATTAGGTCATGGAACCGAAATTACTTTACCGAAAAGAGGGGCGCATATTTTTGATAATATTTGATTGATTAAAGTGGGATAAAAGCCAAAAAGATTTTTAATTTTATTTTTACCATGTTTTTAAAAAATTAATAAATTAATATTAAATAAATATTGTAAACTTTTAAAATTTTAAATATTTGGAAAATTAATATTTTTAATATAAGTTTATATGTATAAAAATAAAAATATAATTTAAGTTTGGTGTGAATTTATAATATGAATTTTTAATTAAGTTTGGTGTGAATTTTTTTAATTTCGCATTTTAAATTTAAGTTTGGTGTGAATTTAAAAACAAAAATTTACTTTATTTCGCTAAGTTAAAAATATGATTTTTAAAATTCGTCGTAAGTTGAAGACTAGGTCGTTGAACCGAAATTGCTTTACCCGAGGGAGGGACGAGAACTTTTATTATCATTATTTTTAATCTTATTGAATTAAAATATGCCAAAAACATTAAAAAACCCAAAAATCTTTGCTTTTAAAACCGCGCTTTAAATAGACAAATTTTAAAATTTTGTCGAGGGACGGACTAGGACATCGATCCGAAACGACCTCGTCCTAAATAACAAGGGAAACAAATTTTTAAAATTAATTAATATTTGTTTTATAAGTTAAAGATTTAAAAATAAAAAAAAATATAAAAAAAATAAACGCCGCGACTCGCGGAGTTTGTAATAGGGAAACACCGCAAGTCGCAGAGTTTGCAAGTTCCAGAAAAAAATAAAACGCAAAAAACAGATCAGTCCTCAACATACCACACCCAAAATACTGCGAAAAAACCCGAAAAAAAAGCCTCCCAAATTCGCAATTTTTGACCATTTTTCATCAAATCTTTCACAAAATCATGTTGAGAAGAATGCTATCAAGAAATTACTCAAGGAAAACGACTGAAAGGGGTGAATCTTCATCCCAAGCTCGCATTGCTCCTCCTGAGAATGCGGAACAACAAGATGTTGATAACTATTACAAACAAGATATACCTCATCCAGTTATGACATTTTCAGATATGCACGTGGAAGATTTGCACCCGAACTTGAGATTAGATAGACGTTGGATAGATTATCCAAAATACCAAAGGGGCTTGCACACTCTTCATTCTAAAGATGTTGAAGTACTAAGGGTAATAGAATGGGAACCATTAGAGGTAGTGCAATTGGCCGAGCCAATTAGAGAATTACTTACACAGAGGTATGGTAATTCTACTTTTAACGATTGGGTACGATTATTCAACATGCGTAGACCTGTATATAAAGTATGGTGTGAAGAATTATTGTGTAGTATAGAAATAAATGATCGGGTAGCTAGTTTAACCGATCGAACTTTTATTAGATTTTTGTTAGAAGGTTCGATGGGCCACATGTCTCTACTAGACATGGCTCAGGCCTTACATATATATACGCCTGAGGAGCTAGCATCTGCCGATTGTCAAGGGTTGATATTAAATGGTAGGAAGATTGATGAAAATTTTGATACGCATGGTGTATGGAGTCAAATGACTAGCCATCACCGATTTAAAGGGGGAAATTACTCTTATTTGGATATAGATAGAGCTGAGTTAAGAGTAATTCACAGGTTTCTAGCGAACTCGATTACACAGTGAGGTAAAATTAAGGAAAAGGTAAATGAGCAAGATTTATTTTACCACATGTGTATTCGAGACCCACAAAGCGCTGTAAGTATACCTTATTGTGTGGGTTATTATTTATCAGCTATGGTTAGGGGGATGAGATCGCACAGTATAATAGGAGGTGGTATATTTATTACATTAATTGCTGAGTATCTCGATGTGGATATAAGTCGGGGGGGATTATTAATCGAAGAACCAGAATCCCGCGATACAATTGGTTTAAATGTATATCATGGTGCTAAGGTTTTGAAGAAGCGAAATAACGCCGCAGTAGCATATAATGGAAGACATCCACAGGTTGAAAGAAATCAACAGCCAGGTAATGTGGGAGAGGGAAATGAAATGACAGAAATGCAAAGGTTTATAGCTTCACAAGAGTATGAAAATGCTAGACATCGAGCATTTGAAGATTGGCAAGTTCATCAAAACCACATCATAGCTCATTGCCAACATATAGGTAGAAACTATATTCCTACTCCAAAGCCTGTATTTCCTCCCTGGTCTATAGAGATCCAACCACCGTATCCTACTTATAACCCAGCTGAAGAATTTTATAACACATACGGTTATGCATGGAACCCCTACTGGTATCAGTATCAACCCTAGTTTATTTAGTTTTATTTATTTTATTCTTGTAATGTTACTACATTTAACACTTATGTTAATATTGTAATAGTTTTTATAATTTTCTAACTTTTATTATTAGATTTTAATAATTTTTGAATGTGGGGTAATATACCAAACTTCAAAAATATGTATATATGTTTGCAGTTTATCTTATGTACACAACAGGGTAAAACAACGCATTTTCAAAGACTGGCATTAAGTTCAGCAAAAGCAACTAATTTTGACGACAAGATGCAAAATATATGTGAAATAACAACAAGACGGAATGAACAAATGATGTGCACCATTTATCATTCAACACAAACAACAATATGTTTGGAAACTTTGGTAAAATTTAATCATTTTTCTACGCTAATCACTCTCAATAATTTAAATTGTTACTGATTTCTTGCAAATGAGGGCATTGCAAGATCTTAAGTGTGGGAAGGGGTTAAATTCTTTCGGATTTTTAAATTTTTACTTTATACACTTGGTTACCATTAGAAATACTAGTAAAGCAGTAGTTGTATTAGAATCTAGTGCTCTCTGATAATAAAGAACAGCCCTAGTCTTATATACTGACTACCCAATTCTAGTAAAAATTTTCAAAATTTTCAATTAAATGAACTCAAAATCATGTTTATACATATTTATGAACGATAAAACTAGGTGTTAACACCGAAATTATTGTTACCTTGGAAAGGACATAAATTGAGAAACAAACCAAAATGTTAGAATTCATTTAAAATGGAATAGAGGACAATAAAAAGGAAAATAAAAGCCAAGTGTTGGAAAATTTACCAAGTTATTTAAAACATAAGTCACATATTTCTGTAACAAATAATTGAAGATACTTTTGCTTTGGACTAAACTAAACAGTTTTACCCAATTTACTGTAATATATTTGAAAGAAAAGATGGATCTACACGATGAATCAATTCCATCATTAAAAGGAAGTAAAGTCTTCCGAAAAAGAAACGCGCTTCTTGATTTAGGTCATGAAGTTGTCGTCCAGACCAGCTGTAGGTTGACGAAAAATCTAGAAAAGTCATCTCTAAAATCAGCAGGAAATCCACGGACCTCAGCATCAAACAGGGTCGCCGAGTGGTCAGACTTATCCTAACCATGAGAGGATCTGTCTCGTAAAATGGGGAGGACGACGTGCAAATTAGCTGAATAAGACTAATGAATCAGATCCCCAGAAAGGATAATCTCCTTAAAGATCAAAAATCAGCTTTTAAAACTGATATTACTCAATCCTAGAGATTGACCTTAAAGATTGAGAATTACAAACTCATGGAATTCAATGATATCTAAACTCGTGCTTGAACGAGAAAATATTTTGATCAAAATTTCAAACCGATTTGTTTTCTAAAAATCCATTTTCAATGCGTTCATTACTATTGAACGTAAAATCCTAGGAATTCACCTGGAATTCATTAGGTCACCTGAACCAAATCGGGTGTCAACCGTAAGAACGGTGGTTGCATAGCATGGTCGAAGACAGGACCTTGTGCTAGACCAGAAAAATTATAGGATGATCTTTACTATTACTCCTACAAAGGATAGTAATAGCATCCGACACGTTTTAGACCATGAACAAAAGCATGTCAGGGGACATTGCCTTAACAGTTGCTTGTTCAACGCTTTCCTTTACAACCGGACGGTAGTTTACCGAAAGGTAATATACGGAGCAAGTATACTGGACGTGTTGCTTTCCCAATACAAGGTTAGCAAGTGGGTGACACAAAACCGCAAGTTTTGAGCTAAAATTTTCAAATCTGAAACCCACTAAACCCACAAAAACAATTTGCAAACACCGGTGAAGGGTTATTCCGGAAAACTTAGCTAGGGTAAAAGCTAGAATAATTTTCAAAAGATCAAATGTTTTCATAAAGATCCAATTTCCTTAACGGATCTAAATTTTTATAGTCATGTGAGACAGTAAACCACATCGTTACTACCATTGTTTATACCACTGTATAGAAATCACTGATGTACAAAGTGTGAAGAATAAAGAAGTGATTCTAGTATTTCAAGACTATATTGCTTGAGGACAAGCAACGCTCAAGTGTGAGAATATTTGATAATGCTAAAAACGAACATATATTTCATAGCATTATTCCTCAAGAAAGACAAGCTTTTAGTTGCAATTGTCCTATTTACAAGTTATTCGTTTAAATAATAAAAGGTGAAGACAAAAGACATATTCGACGAATTGAAGACGCAAACGACCAAAAAGCTCAAAAGTACAAAATACAATCAAAGAGGTTCCAATTATTGATAAGAAACGTCTCAAAATTACAAGAATACAAGATTCAAAACGCAAAGTACATGATATTAAATTGTACGCAAGGACGTTCGAAAATCCGAAACCGGGTCCAGAATCAACTCTCAACGCTCGACGCAACGGACTAAAAATTACAAGTTAACTATGTATATAAATATAATATAATATATAATTAATTATATAAATTATATATATATTATATTTATATAATAAAACCGTCGGCAGACTAGGATCCAAACTTGTGTGAGCTGGGTTTACGAACTCCGCGACTTGCGGAGTTTGTAGTGCAAAGGGACCGCGACTCGCGGAGATACCCTGGACAAAAATGCCTATAAAAGCTAACGCATTTTGATCGTTTTATATATCCTAATTCTATCTATCTCTCTATATACGTAAATATATATATATAATTTATATTTTAATTTTAATTTTAAATTTAATTTCTAATAATAAGGGTATGTTAGCGAATATTGTAAGGGTGTAAGTCGAAATTCTGTCCTTGTAATGCTACGCTATTTTTAATCATTGTAAGTTATGTTCAACCTTTTTAATTTAATGTCTCGTAGCTAAGTTATTATTATGCTTATTTAATCCGAAGTAATCATGATGTTGGGCTAATTACTAAAATTGGGTAATTGGGCTTTGTACCATAATTGGGGTTTGGACAAAAGAACGACACTTGTGGAAATTAGACTATGGGCTATTAATGGGCTTTATATTTGTTTAACTAAATGATAGTTTGTTAATTTTAATATAAAGATTTACAATTGGACGTCCCTATAAATAACCATATACACTCGATCGGACACGATGGGCGGGATATTTATATGTACGAATAATCGTTCATTTAACCGGACACGGGAGTAGATTAATAGTCTATGGAATTATTAAAACAGGGGTAAAATTATGTACAAGGACACTTGGCATAATTGTTAACAAAGTATTAAAACCTTGGGTTACACACAGTCGATATCCTGGTGTAATTATTAAACAAAGTATTAAGACCTTGTTACGGTTTAAGTCCCCAATTAGTTGGAATATTTGACTTCGGGTATAAGGATAATTTGACGAGGATACTCGCACTTTATATTTATGACTGATGGACTGTTATGGACAAAAACCAGACGGACATATTAAATAATCCAGGACAAAGGACAATTAACCCATGGGCATAAAACTAAAATCAACACGTCAAACATCATGATTACGGAAGTTTAAATAAGCATAATTCTTTTATTTCATATTTAATTTCCTTTATTTTATATTTAATTGCACTTTTAATTATCGCACTTTTATTTATTGTTATTGTATTTAATTGCACTTTTAATTATCGTACTTTTTAATTATCGCAATTTTATTTTATCGCAATTTCATTATCGTTATTTATTTTACGCTTTAAATTAAGTCTTTTATTTATTTAATATTTTACATTAGGTTTTAACTGCGACTAAAGTTTTAAAAATCGACAAACCGGTCATTAAATGTTAAACCCCCCCCCCCCCCTTTACAATAATAATATTACTTATATATATATTTGTATTTTTATAAATTAAACTAATATAGCGTTAAGCTTTGTTTAAAGATTTTCCCTGTGGAACGAACCGGACTTACTAAAAACTACACTACTGTACGATTAGGTACACTGCCTATAAGTGTTGTAGCAAGGTTTAAGTATATCCATTCTATAAATAAATAAATATCTTGTGTAAAATTGTATCGTATTTAATAGTTTTTCCTAGTAAAATATAAGCTATTTCGTATACACCTCGCATAACATCAGAAACCTCTTATTTTATTATATTGTGATACGTGGTAAAAAGGTTTTCGTTTAAAAGTGTCGGGAAGCGGGATTTCCGCTCACGTGAGTTGGACCCAGGGGACAGCAGCTTCCAGGCAATCTGGACGCCGTCCAGATATGCTGGACGCCGTCCCGGTCTTAAGTGCTAAACGCCGTCCAGAAATCTGAACGCCGTCCAGTTGTGCTACATAAGAAAAAAAAAATTTGTGTGTTTTTGGTGAATTGAAGTCGGAATGTTACAAATGGTATCAGAGCATGGTCTAAGGGATTTAAGCGACTTGAGATAGGTGCCTAGACTTAGACTTTATTGTATGTGCGCTTTATGCGAGACTTGTAAGACTTTGGGTCGGAACGGGAATTGTTAGTGCTAGGGTTTATGTGAATTAACCTTGCACTAATTGTTGTGTGTTGTTTTAGCAATCATCAAGTGAGATAAGCGTTGTACTAGTAAGTTAATGCGACGTTCTCGTGTAAGAATAATTAGCTACCATTGTTACGGGTTCAAATCGTGTCAAACGAGCGAAGTACGACGATTGTTGACCAAGATGGGATAGTATAGTATATATGTATATGCACATGTGTTAAGTCCTTTCGTTTCTTTGTTTAATTTACTTCGTTTTATAGAATGAAGATGAGAAATGAACACGACACCAATGACGAAAGTACGAGTGAGGACGTTGAACTCACGGCCAAGGTTGAGGCCATCTTTAAGAGGCTAAAGAAGGATTTTCTTGACGATGTTCGAAAGGTTTTCAAAGAGTCGGTTGATGGGCAAGTGACCGAAATGATAAATGAGCGAATGAATGCTGCAATCGAGGAGGCATTAGAAGCTAGAAACATTCGTCCTCGTGGTGAAGGGGGTGATGGTAACGGTGAGAATGGAAGGCGGGACTTCCATTTCAAAAATTTTAAGGATGCTCAACCCCTGATGTTTAATGGGGTGCGAGATCCGTTAAAAAGTACATGTTGGATTTCCGATATCGAGGGAGCTTTCCGTACCGCGGAATGTCCTCCCGAGAAGAAGGCGAGGTATGGTTCTAGTATGTTGCGGGAAGAAGCTAAGTTGTGGTGGGATGATAAAATCAACTTGTACGGTGAGGAGCAATGTATGAGTTTGACGTGGGAAGAGTTTAAGAAGGAATTTTTCAAAGAATACCGAACTTCTTCCGATCTAGACAGAATCCGGGACGAGTTGAACAATTTGCAACAAGGTTCAATGGACTTGGTTACTCTCAAGTCTACCTTCTTGGCAAAGACTCGTTTTTGTCCGGAATATGTTGGTGACGATCACAAGCTAATGAAAGATTTCTACCGTACCATGAATGATGAGAATAAGGGTAAGATTAGTCGAGGAGCGGCTAAGTCTTTTGAAGAGTTATTTGAATTGGCTCGGGGTTTTGAGCCGGAGGTTCCAAGGAGAAGTGATTTCATTTTTTCTAAGAGAAAGTTTGAAGGTTCTAGTCATTCTATCTTTTCAAACAAGAAGAACAAGAACAAGAAGGGTTCCGAAAGTGTCAATAGCGTGAAGAAGGGTGCTTCCGGTGGTTTTTCTTTTTCGTGCTACAATTGTGGGCAAGCGGGTCATATGGCTCATGATTGTCCGAAACCATCTTCCGAAAACAAACTCACTTGTTTTACTTGCGGGAAAGAAGGGCATAAGAAGCCGGAGTGTCCCGATTTGCGAAACGATAATGTTAAGCGTCTAGAGAAGGAGGCGGGTATGGCTAGGGGTCTCAACTATTTGATGACAAATGATGAAGCCAAACAATCCAACGAAGTTTTCTCAGGTACTTTCATGGTTAATTTTAATCCGACAAGGATTCTATTTGATAGCGGTGCAAATTTGTCGTTTGTGTCTCCAAAATTTGTGCCTAAACTTAATAGACTGTTAGCTAAGTTAAGTTATCCGGTAGAAGTAGAAATAGCGAATGGCAAGACGGTACTAGTGGTTGATGTGTGTAAGAATTGTGATGTCGTTTTTGGTGCCGAAAACCTTAAGATTGATCTTATCCCGATGACTTTGGGTGATTTTGATATCGTTGTTGGTATGGATTGGCTCGATCATAATAGAGCCGATATTGCATGCCATGAAAAATTTATTCGTGTGAAGACCCCAAGTGGGGGAGAGTTAATCATTCACGGTGATAAGCGTAGAAGACTTATGCCGAAATGCACCTTTGCACGGGCACATCGTTTCCTTGTTAGTGGTGGCATGGCTTTTCTTGCCCATGTTGTTGATACTCGTGATTAGCCACCACCCATTCATGAAATTTCGGTGGTTAGTGAATTCGAAGACGTTTTTTCGAACGAGTTACCGGGTGTTCCGGTGGAAAGACAAGTTGAATTTCGCATTAAGTTGGTTCCGGGGGCTACCCCCATTGCTAAGACTCCTTATCGTTTAGCGCCAACAGAAATGCAAGAGTTGTTAAATCAAACCCAAGAGTTGCTTGAGAAGGGTTTTATCCGACCGAGTGCTTCGCCTTGGGGCGCTCCGGTATTGTTTGTGAAGAAGAAGGATGGTAGTATGCGGATGTGCATCGATTACCGGGAGTTGAATAAAGTGACGATCAAGAATCATTATCCATTGCCTCGGATTGACGATTTGTTTGACCAACTCCAAGGTGCTACGTATTTCTCTAAGATTGACCTACGGTCCGACTATCACCAAATGCAGGTCCGTGAGGAAGATATCGAGAAAACAACTTTTCGAACGCGTTATGGCCATTTTGAGTTTGTAGTTATGCCTTTTGGTCTTACGAATGCACCAGCGGCATTCATGGATCTTATGAACCGAGTGTACCAACCTATGTTGGACAAGTCGGTAATTGTGTTCATTGACGACATACTTGTCTATTCGAAGAGTATGAAAGAACATGAACTTCATTTGCGGTGTGTGTTAAAGACGTTGCGGAAGGAGAATTTGTATGCTAAATTCTCCAAATGTGAATTTTGGCTAAGGGAAGTTCAATTTCTTGGCCATATTGTGAACGAAAATGGTATTCAAGTAGATCCGGGGAAGATAGAGACGGTGAAAAGTTGGAGACGACCGACTACGCCTACGGAAATCTGAAGTTTTCTCGGATTGGCCAGTTATTATCGTCAGTTTATCCAAGACTTTTTTAAGATCGTTTCTCGTAGCTAAGTTATTATTATGCTTATTTAAGCCGAAGTAATCATGATGTTGGGCTAAATATTAAAGACGGGGTAATTGGGCTTTGTACCATAATTGGGGTTTGGACAAAAGACCGACACTTGTAGAAATTGGACTATGGACTATTAATGGGATTTATATTTGCTTAATTGAATGATAGTTCGTTAATTTAATATAAAGATTTACAATTGGACGTACCTATAAATAACCACATACACTCGATCGGACACGATGGGCTGGTTATTTATAAGTACTAATAATCGTTCATTTAATCGGACACGAGGATAGATTAATAGTCAATGGACTCATTAAAACAGGGGTGGATTACATGCAAGGACACTTGGTGTAATTGTTAATAAAGTATTAAAACCTTGGATTGCACGCAGTCGATATCCTGGTGTAATTATTAAACAAAGTATTAAGACCTTGTTACAGTTTAAGTCCCCAATTAGTTGGAATATTTGACTTCGGGTATAAGGATAATTTGACGAGGACACTCGCACTTTATATTTATGACTGATGGACTATTATGGACAAAAACCAGACGGACATATCGAATAATCCAGGACAAAGAACAATTAACCCATGGTAATAAATTAAAATCAACACGTCAAACATCATGATTACGGAAGTTTAAATAAGCATAATTCCTTTAATTTATATCTCATCGTACTTTAATTTATCGTCATTTTAATTATCGCACTTTTAATTATCGTACTTTTTAATTATCGCAATTTTATTTATCGTCATTTTATTTATCGCACTTTAAATTATCGTAATTTTATTTATCGTCATTTACTTTACGCTTTAAATTAAGTCATTTGTATATTTAATATTTTACATTAGGTTTTAATTGTGACTAAAGTATTAAAATCGACAAACCGATCATTAAACGGTAAAAACCCCCTTTTATAAGAATAATAATACTTATATATATATATATATATATATATATATATATATATATATATATATATATATATATATATATATATATATATATATATAGTTTAAAAATATAGCGTTAAACTTGGCTAGCTCCCTGCAGAACGAACCGGACTTACTAAAAACCACGCTACTTTACGATTAGGTACACTGCCTATAGTGTTGTAGCAAGGTTTAGGTATATCCACTCTATAAATAAATAAATAACTTGTGTAAAATTGAATCGTATTTAATAGTATTTCGTAATAAAAATATAACTATTTCGTATACACCTCACATAACATCAACATCCGAAGGCTTCTTTCTACAAAGGAGAGGATACCAGACGCTAACAAAATTCCACTGAGTGAAGAATGCTCTGCATTACTCAGGAACTCTCTACCACCAAAGCTAGGAGATACGGGCCGATTCGTTTTCCCGTGTTCAATCTACCAATCTGGAACCATTCATGCGCTAGCAGATTTAGGAGCAAGTATCAATCTAATCCCCTACTCTCTCTACAAGAGATTAGAGTTAGGAGACTTGTCACCAACTAAAATGACAATCCAACTTGCCGATCACACAATTCGATATCCTAAGGGCATAGTTGAGAACGTCTTGATGAAAGTTGACAAATTCTTGTATCCTACGGATTTCGTAGTAATGGATATTAAGGAAGACCTACACACACCAACAGTGTTAGGAAGACCGTTCACGAATACGGCTAGGACTGTCATTGATGTTTACAACCAAACCTTGATCTTACGATCACATGGAGAGAGCGTTACCTTCAAAATTGACCGACCAACCAATCTTTCTGGACAGGCAGAGATGTTTGCTATTTCCACCAGACGGATCACTTTCGATGACGAGTTTTCACCACCAGCCGACGATATCGAGATGGGTGTCGAATCAGAATCTGTAGACGACCCAGAAATGGAAGAAGAGGGTCCCAGCGAAGAAATAGAGGAAGAGGAGGGATCTGAAGAGGAAGAGGAAATGGAAGACGTAAAAGAAACTACGACAATACCCGCTCCAAGCGTTGAGCATCATGAAGAAATAATGAGGCTTGAGACGGAAGATCACAGTTTAATCATTCGATTCAAGAAGAAGACTGACAAGGCTAAGGTTAAGGATATAGAAATTGATCCTGCAAGTGTCAAAGTGGAGAATCAGAATACTGAAGGAACCTGTTCATCAGACACATCCTCAGAGGAGCAAAACACCAATGATGACGAGGAAGAGCAACATGAAGACATTTTGAATAACTCACACTCTCCAACCGAACTAGATCAAGGGGATCCTGACACTTCTTCAGATCGAATTTCGGTCATATCTATAAACGCAGACATGATAACCTTCATCAATGATACCGATGAATTTGAAGACATTATCGAAGCTATCCAAAAATCAACCACTGATTTTTCGCTACGCTTAACAGAACGAATCATGGCTATTCGAGAAGAACACAACTTCTATCTTTGAAGAGAAGACAATGATGTTGAAATCCGAGAAGAACACAAGCTCTATCTTCGAAGAGAAGACAATGATGTTGAAATCCTAGAAGAACGCATTCAAGACTTTATCAATTCTCTTCACGATCATATCTACCAAGAAGAAAGGCAACGAGAGCACAATTCAGTGGTTCACACTATTCTTGAGACAAGATTATGTCGAGATCAGAAGATCATTTACTCTAAGGTTTACAACGCCTTAGCCGGATCTGCACTTCCGTTCTCACGAAGCCAACGAGCACTACTGACTCTCATCCGGAAGCATATGGATCTTTTCACCCGACGACCGACTTATCACCCTGGTTTGCAAATAATTGAGGATATTCATAGCTTTTTCGCTCTCTTAGAAAGAGATAATTTCGAAAGCACACCAGACAGACTAGTGATTTACGTAACAATTGATCATCATGCTGATCTAATTATCAAAGAGTTACGAGACGCTGTTACGGAAGAAGCAATACGAAACAATCCGTTCTCTCATCTTGAACCAGATCGAGTCAACATTTCCACCTATGTTACAAAGCAGCTATCATGTATCTTCCACGAATCTACAAATCCAAGTTTCACATTTAAAGCTGGATGTCGGGAGATATACTCAAAGACGGTGACATTAATGCTCTGATCAGGATTGCTGTTCACTTCTTTTCAGCTACGTCTTTTAACAAATTTGTGTAAAGCGATAGACTCTTACTGTGGAGATCACCGTTCTGAAGACTTCAAAATTCTAAAGATACAGTTTCTGACATTGTTTGAAGACCTCCGAAATGAGCATCCCATCAGAGAAACAATCACAACCAGCACTACTTCTATGATTGACATTCATGGATCAACCAGCAGAGCCGTGGATCATATTCTCCTCAGACTTCAAGACATATCAAGAGCCGAAACTGTGCACTACTTATCTTTCAGAAGATCTTCAAGAGACGTACTGGATCTGCTACCACTATTGGTCTGACACTTTCTCTGAATTTTTCCGCCGAGACTCACATTCCCTCGAGAAGACCAAGATCACAACCATCAACGAGGAATGTTTGCTTTTTAAAGCATCTCTACGGTCGAGCCAATGACCTTAAACAAAAGCGCTTCTCGGGAGGCAACCCGTGCAATAACGTAGAGTAGAAGAATAAAGGATGACAAATGAGCCGATAAAGACGCAAAGATTGGAAGCCAGCCGTATCTGCTAGGGGTATTTCTTTCTTTTCGCTACTAGCTCAAGATTCAAACTATGCCACATCCTAGCTTATCACTAAGTGTGGGATAATACCTGATATTGCGTATTTCTCATATATTTATCATGGCAATATCCTTCATTTTTAGTCCAATTGGATACAGTTTTGGTCTTTATTCGCAATAATTGGGAAGATTATGATTTGAGAGCCGAGACGATCTTTTATATGCCTTTTTGATCATTTTGAGCTATGTTTTATGTAATTGTATCAGCGGTGCCTTAATATGATGAAGCAAGTTGGTTTTGGGCATTTTTATGGTGAAAAATGAAGATGAATCTGAGTAAGTATCAAGCCGCGGCGCGGCTGGAGAGCCCGCGGCGCGAGATATAACTATTTTTGTGGGTCGAGCATATTGATGAAAGTTGGAGTGATGGCTAGTGTTAAGCCGCGGCGCGGCTATTGGGACCGCGGCGTGGGTCGATTCTGATGGCGGTTTTGGAGCTATAAATAGGGGATTAAACCCTAACTTTTTATCACTTTTCATCCTGACGAATTCCAGCAACTTTGGGGCGATTTTTAGTATTTTTGGGGAATCCCAACATCATCTAATCAACTCAATCATTCCGGAAACACGTTTTGATTCGTCAATCGTTCAAGATCAAGATTTCAACTAGGTTTAATTCTTATCAACAATAATGAATTATCTTAATTGTTTGTTTTTGATTTCTATTGTTGCCATGGTTATTGGCTAGTTATTTTAATGTTTGTCTAAACTTATAAACCTTTGTATTGGATGCTACTTAATAGTTATTCGTTTAATTTATGATGATTTGATGTTTGAATTAAAGAACGATTCCTATTAAGGCTAGACTTTTCGATTCAATTGGTTGTGTACTTGTTTGACAGGACGAGAGTTCATTAATTTGGTGCATAAATTTACAATTGGTTTGTCTTAATTGGTTGTTTGCTTACTCGGAGACGAGAGTAAATTGAATTCAAAAGGCTAGACGAAATAGGGGTGAATTATACGCAACGAGAGTTGGTGTGATTGTGATTCGAGTCTTCATCTCAGTCGAATGTTTGGTCACAATTAGGAGGTCTTAGGCTACGGGGAATTTCGTGTCGTGTAATCTTAATTGAAGTGTTTGCGCTGGGGAATTCCAGGTGAACCGACTAGATAATTCACATATGTTAGATAATAACTGGGGCTTAATTTAAATGCATCCAATACTAGGTGTAATGGGTCTAGACAAGCATTCGTTCTCCTATTTGTTTACAACTATCTTATTTTTACTTGTTTTTTTGCTTTAAAGCTTAAATCTTAAAATACCAAAAATATTGTTCTTTCTTGTTATTAATTAAAGCTATCTTTGATTTGGCTAATCGTTAAATAGCCACCAAAACTATTATCTCATAATTTTCATTTTCTAGATTAACTTAGATTATTTCCATTAGTTACAATCTTAATTTTCACGTCTAAACTGTCCTTGGAACGAATACGGATTTACCAACTTTATACTATTGCACGATCGGGTACATTGCCCGTTAGTGTGTAGTAATCCTTTTAACCGGTATTTCCCATTATATAAATTATAGACGCGATTTCACACATCAAGTTTTTGGCGCCGATGCTGGGGATCGAACCCGGGTCACCCGCGTGACAGGCGGGAATACTTACCACTATACTACAACGTGTTTCTGGAGACGAATGCGAGCGCATTCTTGTCCAATGTCATCATGGACCGACGGGTGGGCATTATGGTCCCCAAGTTACGGGGCGAAAAGTCTTTGAGGTCGGTTTTTATTGGCCTACTATCTTCAAGGATGCCCACCAGTTTGTCAATCGTGCGATGCTTGTCAACGGGCGGGCCAAATCACCCAACGAGATGAGATGCCTCAAAATGTTATCCAAGTTTGCGAGGTTTTTGATATATGGGGGATTGACTTCATGGGCCCGTTTCCGAAATCCAATAATAAGCTCTACATTCTCGTTGCCATCGATTATGTTTCGAAATGGGTCGAAGCACAAGCTTTGTCCACTAATGATGCACGGGTTGTAGTTTCGTTCCTTAAACAACTCTTTTCTCGATTTGGTGCTCCAAAACCTTTAATTAGCGATCAGGGAACTCATTTTTGTAATGCCCAACTTGAAAAGGTGTTGAAACGATATGGGGTGACCCATAAAGTTTCCACATCATACCATCCTCAAACGAATGGGCAAGTCGAAAACACCAACCGAGCTTTAAAGAGGATTCTTGAAAAGACAATTGGTTCTAATCCTAAGGAGTGGTCATTTAAGCTTGATGATGCCTTAGGGGCATTTAGAACGGCGTACAAAACGCCAACCGGAACCACTTCTTTTCGGTTACTTTATGGTAAAGCATGTCATCTTCCGGTGGAGATAGAACACAAAGCTTTTTGGGCTCTCAAAACGAGCATTCTTGATCTTAAGGAGGTGGGACGCCTTCATTTGAGCCAATTAAATGAGCTAGAGGAGTTAAGGCTAGATGCTTATGAAAACTCATTGATTAGTAAGGAGAGGACAAAGAAGTGGCACGATAGTCGTTTAAAAGATCCTAAGGAATTTAAGGAGGGGGATCGTGTGCTTCTTTTCAATTCACGTTTCCGTTTGTTTCCCGGAAAGTTGAAGTCTAAGTGGTCGGGACCATTTGTTGTTCGTAAGGTTTATCCCCATGGGGCGGTTGATTTAGTTAATTCGAAGGGGGAAGAGTTTAAAGTGAACGGTCATCGGATAAAACATTATGTTGATGGACCGCAAGAGGTGGATGATGAGGTTAAACTCATCTTTACCTCTAACGACGCGTGAAAATCTTGGTTATAACCTTTGTTGTAGAGTTTGTATAATATTTTTGTAGTTTTGTATATTTCATGCTTGAAACAGGTACAATATGATCATTGGTTAAGGAATTGGTTGCGGGAAGTGGTGATTTTGTTGGAAAAAGTTAAAATTTTAAGTCATAAAATTAGCCTGTTTTAAGCCGCGGCGCGGCTGGAGAGCCCGCAGCGCGGGGTAACCTGTGTTTTGCAGATCGAGAGTTTTGAAATTTTCAGGAATTTTTTATGTTTTAAGCCGCGGTGCGGCAAGTGAGCCCGCGGCGCGGCTCGCATCCGTTGGGAATTCCAAATTCGTTTTTTTTAAAAGGAAATGGGTCAAACCCGACCCAAGGGTTAAACCCGACGGGAAATTAGTTTATTAGGGCTATTTGCTGAATGAAACACACACTTTTTCTTTCATACCTCAAGCACGAATTTCAAATATCTCAAACCCTAATCTTTAATCTTCAATCTTTGCTTAAATTTCTTCATCAAATCTCTAATCAATGGCACCAAAGGTCCAATTTTGACTTTCTTTATCTTGTTCTTGCCTAATTGCATGCTTATTTGTTGATTAAATTCGGATTAGGTTTAGAATTAGTGTGGGGTTGTTAATTTTGGTCTTGAATACTTAAATTGCTCATGGGTCTTTGTTGAATGTGATTAGTATGTATGAAATTCATAATCTTTTTGTGTTTTTAATGCATATCTTTGATTCAAGGGTTCATGGTTAATTTTATTTCGAGTTAGAGATGAGTAATTGGGGAAGATTGGTTATGGGTTTTTGTTAAATAAGGTTTGACTTGAATGATAAGTGCGGGATGTGTCAATTTGGCCGGGTCATTAGGGTTCTAGTCTTAATTGAATGGTTTTCTTATGATTAATTTGCTCTTATATGATATAGATGCCATGGTATTAATGCTATGATGACTTGGTGCTAGTTTGTTTGTTGAATTTTGGATTGAATCGCTAAATTTTGGAGTTAATATTATCTTTCCACTTAATGGTAATTGCTTCGAACGTTTTAAGTGTGTGTTGAGTTGTTACTAATGATGGATAATTGTTCGAGTGCTTGGAAAAGGTGATTAGTTATGGTTGTTTGCTTGTGATTTTGATGTTGGTCATAATTGATTTATGCTTGTAGAAGTTGGTTGACCAAGGTTGACTTATGCTTAAAATGTAGATTGTTTTGAATATGAGCAGGGACTAATCTTTAATGCTAATGGCAATGTTTGCATTTGTGTTTTGTTTGTTTGGTGTTTGTTGATACAGAAGCAAAGAATCTCAAATGCTCAAAGGGAGGAAGAGAGACTTTTGGAAATTCAAACCAATCCTGAAAATTGGTTACAAGCGTTGAGGGATGTTGAAGAGTATGCCGGAAGGTTTGGATATATTAGAAGGCATCTCATCACCGGTACTTGGTATTTAGACTGGGCCCCGCTAGAACAAGCGGGAAGACATTTGAGAACTCATCTCCAAGGGGTGCTTACATGCGTAAACCAACCGGGGAACCATTTCATTCACGCATGTGAGCAGGCGTTTTTGTGTACGGATGTTATTTATGAGGAATTGGTGTGGGAATTCTTCTCCACATTGACTTTTAATCCTCGCTGTGCAGTTTCAGATACGAGTTTCTTACAATTTCGCTTAGGAGGGATGGATAGGGAGATGAGTAGGTTTGATCTTTGTCGGGCATTAAATTTGTACCCCGAAATGGATGATTTCATTTTAGGACAGTATTTGAACGAAACTAAATTTTATGGTGCCGAGTTCTTTAATGCACAACAATATTGGTATCAACTAAATGGGAAGAATCCATTTGTGTCTAGTGAATCAAAGGGGTCGGATATTCGGGACAAAGATGCAAGATTGATTCAGAGGTTGTTGGGTTGTACATTTTGTGCACGAGTGAATGGGTATGACAAGGTGACAAATCATGATTTGTGGTCCATTTATATGATTAAGCATGGACAGTTTGCTGATTTGGCGAATTTGGTAGGTGAGTATTTGCGTAAGCATGCGATGGAGAAACAAAAGGCAAAACCACTTTTGGGTGGTCATTATGTTACTAAAATTGCTCGGTTTTTCAATATTAACTTCACTAGTTGTACACTGGCTCGGGATTCAATGAAACCATTCGGGGTTCGATTTTATATTAATGCGAAAATTTTGATGTGGAACTCGAATCATTCTATGTTAGTCGAATATGTTGAGCCGTCTCAACAAGGTGGGGCGAGTGGTAGTGGTGCGCGACACGATGATGATCAGGAAGTCGCAGCTTGCATCCACGAGTGTTTTTGTTCCGAGTCAGAGGAGCACGTTGGTTCGGGTAGTGGTCAGCCTTGGGGTGTTTCGGAGACAGTTTGGAATGATTTTGTTTCGAGGGTCGATAATGTCCAAATCGGTGTGTCAGATAGATTTAATGAGTTTCGGGGAGAACAACGGTCGCATAATGACCGTATGTGGGAAATTCAGCAGCGGGTCGATGAGAGGTCGGCCGAGTCCTTACATGACCAGCAATGGATAGCGTATGGGAACGATTGGCAAAGTCACAATGCTCGTCTTTTCTACTACAACCCGGATCATTATTATGGTACTACTTCTCAGACACCCGTGTATTATCGTAGTCCAGTTCGGCCATGAGTGCAGGCCCCGATTTATAGTGAGCAGGAAAGGTTGGAAGATGCACATCAGAGGTTTCAGCAGCAGTATCCGTACGGCAATTGGCCGTATGATGGTTTTCAGTGAGGAGGGCCTGCGAGCCCGATGATCATGATGTATTTTGTTTGCAAACATTTTATTTGGTTCTGTACTTGGATAATTATTTACTTTAATTATGTACTGTAGATTTATTCGGGGACAAGGCGTTTCGGTACCGGGTGGTGCCACCTTGTCCCGTTTTATGTAGTTTCTTTTATGTTTGTTAGGTTTGTTGGTGAAACGATTTTCATGTCTGGCATTAAGTTCAGCAAAAACCGCATGAGTGATGATATTGGTGTAAGGATCGGGAATGGACGATGTTCTTATGCTGGCAGTCAGTTCAGCGCCATCTATCACTGTCATTCCACGATCAGTGGTTAACTCGATAAGTTTTTTTTATTTTTCTTACCCTTTCGATTTTAATCTATTTTTGATTTCAAGTAATGGGGACATTACTCGATCTCAAGTGTGGGGTGGGGATGTAAAATCTCTCGGGTTGGTTGTTAATGAAATCATAATCATATTACTTATGATATTAAAAGACTTGACATTTCATGGGTTTTGGTCGTAAAAAAATTGAAAATTTTAGGGGAAAATAAAAAAAATGAGAAAAGTTAGAGAAAAAGAAAAGAAAAAAAAAATAGAAAACCAATTGAAAATTCGGCCAAAACTTTTATTATGATATGGCTTGGTAATGTATGGTATATTTCGTAATTTCAAAGAAGCCAAAATTGTCCTACATGTTCATTTCCATTGGACATGAAATCCTATGAGTTCGGGGAACTCAATAGTAGGTCACCTGTACTAAAACGGGTGTAAACCGTGAGAGAGCGGTGATTGCATAGCGTGATTGTGACCGAATCACGTGCCAGATCACAAACTTTTGGTTACTTGGTATAGCAGACTTCTGAAACTATATCATTTTATTATTACATCATTTAATAGTGTGATACTGTGTGAAGAGGAGCCTAGAGTTTCACCAGTGTTGTCCTTTTTAGGAACAATAGCTACGTGCTTGTGTTTGCTTAGACAACACAACCCATAGCCAAAAGCTATGGCACCCAAAGGTTTTTGGGATTTAAATCGAGTGTCAATTGAAATAGATTGGCACTCCCGAGTGACTCAGATCCACTCATTAAGGAAGTAAAGTCTTCTGACCGTTTTACTTGGTACGTATACCTCTTAAGCGGTACCATTTCATTACCCATCATTTCACGATGAGGTACTGTTAGAGGTGAAAGTCTTGAACTTTCAAAACATGTTCATTATTTTGAATGTGAAATCCTACATTAACATAAAAATTCATACGTAGGTCATCTGCACCAAGGCGGGTGTCAACCGTATGAACGGTGATAGTAGCGTGTGGTCGAAATCGGACCATGCGCTAGATCGACAAATTTAAACAGGGCGATCCTCATTGTTTCTCCTAACAAGGACAATGTTACACCCGACCACTTTATTTAACCACATAGGATGTATCCATTCCATCCTAAAGGGAGTCAAGTCTCCCTAACGACACACTTGTTGATTTGTTTCAGAAGTTGTAGTCCAGACCAGTTGTAGGGTGACGAAAAATCTTGAAAAGTCATTGCTAAAATCGAGTGGAAATCTACCAGGCCTCAACATCAAACTGGGAAACTGGTAGTCAAAGCTTATCTCAATGAGGGAGATTTGCTAGCCAAATGGGAAGCGCACCATGATACACAAAATGTCAGTGATTGATCAGATTCCCAGTGGATAACCTCCGGAAAGGTAATATATCAGCTTTTAAGCCTGATGAAACTCAATCTTTATGATTGACTTAACGAATTAGATGATTACCTCATGATTATCGATGATATCCGGATGTAATGTGTATCCTCCTAAGCACATTATTTTCTTACCAACATCTCACGATGTTAGGTACTGTGGGAGGCATTGGCTTGACCAATCGCGGGGTAGCCCGTAGTGTTCTCTGGTTCGAAGGTTTCACTTTCTCGGCTCATGGTTTCCACTTGTATCCACATTCTATATTTGAAGACATATTCAGGTTCGAGATCCTCTACATTTATTTAGATTACATATTTGGTGCACGTTGTTCGAGTTAGTACTATTATTATGCAGATACTTTATTTGGGGATGTTGGAGATTTTTGGGATTACAAGTGGAAGTCACATTGATGGTTGTTCTCTTTAAACCGTGCCCACGCTAGCTGCTCATTTGGTTATTGTTCATTGATTCTACTATCACTTATGAAGACGTTATCATTTAGTAGAAGATTATTTTCGATTCGACTTTGCCTGAGGACAAGCAAGACTCTAGTGTGGGGTGATTTGATATTACGTATTTCTCATATATTTATCATGGAAATATCCTTCATTTTTAGTCCAATTGGATACGGTTTTGGTCTTTATTCGCAATAATTGGCAAGATTATTATTTGAGAGCCGAGACGATCTTTTATATGTATTTTTGATCATTTTGAGGTATGTTCTATGTTATTGTATCAGCGGTGCCTTAATATGATGAAGCAAGTTGGTTTTGGGCATTTTTATGGTGAAAAATGAAGATGAATCTGAGTAAGTATTAAGCCGCGGTGCGGCTGGAGAGCCTGCGGCGCGGGATATAACTATTTTTGTGGGTCGAGCATATTGATGAAAGTTGGAGTGATGGCTAGTGTTAAGCCGCGGCGTGGCTATTGGGGCCGCGGCGCGGGTCGATTCTGATGGCGGTTTTGGAGCTATAAATAGGGGATTAAACCCTAACTTTTTATCACTTTTCATCCTGACGAATTTCAGCAACTTTGGGGCGATTTTTAGTGATTTTTGGGGAATCCCAACATCATCTAATCAACTCAATCATTCTGGAAACACGTTTTGATTCGTCAATCGTTCAAGATCAAGATTTCAACTAGGTTTAATTCTTATCAACAATAATGAATTATCTTAATTGTTTGTTTTTGATTTCTATTGTTGCCATGGTTATTGGCTAGTTATTTTAATGTTTGTCTAGACTTATAAACCTTTGTATTGGATGCTACTTAACAGTTATTCGTTTTATTTATGATGATTTGATGTTTGAAATAAAGAACGATTCTTATTAAAGCTAGACTTTTCGATTCAATTGGTTGTGTACCTGTTTGACAGGACGAGAGTTCATTAATTTAGTGCATAAATTTACAATTGGTTTGTCTTAATTGGTTGTTTGCTTACTCGGAGACGAGAGTAAATTGAATTCAAAAGGCTAGACGAAATAGGGGTGAATTATACGCAACGAGAGTTGGTGTGATTGTGATTCGAGTCTTCATCTCAGTCGAATGTTTGGTCACAATTAGGAGGTCTTAGGCTACGGGGAATTCCGTGTCGTGTAATCTTAGTTGAAGTGTTTGCGCTGGGGAATTCCAGGTGAACTGACTAGATAATTCACATACGTTAGATAATAACTGGGGCTTAATCTAAATGCATCCAATACTAGGTGTAATGGGTCTAGACAAGCATTCATTCTCCTATTTGTTTACAACTATCTTATTTTTACTTGTTTGTTTGCTTTAAAGCTTAAATCTTAAAATACCAAAAATATCGTTCTTTCTTTTTATTAATTAAAGCTATCTTTGATTTGACTAATCGTTAAATAGCCACCAAAACTATTATCTCGTAATTTCCATTTTCTATATTAACTTAGTTTATTTCCATTAGTTACAATCTTAATTTTCACGTCTAAACTGTCCTTGGAACGAATACGGATTTACCAACTTTATACTATTGCACGATCGGGTACACTGCCCGTTAGTGTGTAGTAATCCTTTTAACCGGTATTTCCCATTATATAAATTACAGACGCGATTTCACACATCAATACCCAACGAAATCACTAGACAAATACTCCCAAATCTTCAACTAAAACTCCTAAGTGTGGGATACACTATGAACATTGAGGACAATGTTCGTCTAAGTGTGGGATGTTGGTATAATCTTTTTATGCTATATTATAATAATCCATTACGAAGATTCCAAGTCCTTAAGCCAAATTTCAAATTTTTTGCAAAATAAACCCTTTTCGAAAAAATATTTTTGAAAACCTAAAACGTTTATCAATAAAAATAAGGCTTGAGTAAGGTGGAAATCTTGTTAGATTGAAATATCTAATAGATCATTGCATGACTAAGGCATTATCGACCTAAATTGATTATGGTGAGGCACCCCAAATAAGACCAGCATTCATCTTTAATGCTTCACTATTTTCCGTTGAGAGTGCCGATGCCTGTGCTCAGAATCAGAACTTGCTTTAGATCTGCATCTCCAAGCATCGAAATGTGATTCGGTTGTAATCAAAAGAGCTAGCCATTTGTCAAATATAAGCCTTCCACACCTCCACTACTTCTACTCCACCACCACATCCACATCACCTCTACTATTTACTCGAAAAATCCAGAAAACGAGATTCCTTCCGAAAACCCGATGTTATAAACCTCTCAAAGTATCATGGCAAAGGTCTTGAAAAAGTTTACCGGCAAAAAGTTTCTCGAGATGAAGTCTTTAAAATATATATATACATATACATATATATATATATATATATATATATATATATATATATATATATATATATTATCTCAAAGTTCTGAAAAAAGGAGCAGAACTTAATAAAGAGAAATGCCGAAGAGAACTCGACCGAAAATGATTATCAAATGAAGAAAAGTTCAAAAGTACTTCTCAAAATACTTCAGCACTCCTATCTATCCAAATAAAAGTCTGTATAAAGGCTACATTACCCTTTTATTTCACCCCTCAAAAACAACTTCACTACCACTCTAAAATCCCTTCTCCATCATTGACAAATGACCCATAAAGATGAGATTACTACCGTTCTCGCATTAGCAGCAAAGATTTGAGTCTTTATCAAGCCTATGACGATGGGTGCAGCATGACTGACTACGAGTGTATTCATTTCTTAGATCTATAGGGAACCCTAAACACTTGAGTGATTTGAGTGACCCGTGAAAGCTAGCCTATGTCATGTAACCTCTTCGCATGCTTGCAGAGATAATTTCAATCCTAACATAGATGACTCACCTTATCTTTTAGCTCTTATAATAAAAGCAAACCACTTAGACTATTAGAAAAGAAACGATGAAATGATTCTTAAGGAAATGAGAGTTTGCTTGAGGACAAGCAAAGTCTAAGTGTGGGATATTTGATATCGGCTAAAAAGTCACGTTTTCACCACGGTATTAAGGCCCAAAAACAAGAAAGATTCGAACTTTTTTTGGCAAAATAACCACTTCGTTGGTTAAAATTGAAGAACAAGTAATTACGAATACGGTGCGAAAAGAATCAAGAGAATCGGAGCTAAAACGAAGATTCTAGAGCGAAAACGGTGAAAGACAAGAAATCAAGTTACGATCCAGTGAATCAAGGCTGACCAGGCACCAAAAACGGCCTGCCATACGGCTTGTCATACGGCTTGCCAGTATGGCAAACGGCCTGCCAAACAGTCCAGCAAACGGCCCCAAGAAACGGCTTATCTGGCAAACGGCTTGGCAAATACGGCCTGCCAAACGGCTTGCCAAACGGCTTGCCAGACATTTGCAGGCAAAATTTTTGCCTATTTAAAGGGTCTTTGTCATTCATTCCAACACACACTTCAATTCACTTCTTTCTCTCTCTTGTACAATATTATTCATACTCTCAAGGCCTTCGACTGCGTGCGGGAAACCTAGTACTCGGAGAAGAACGTTGAAGATTGTATTAGGAGCGGTCTGGAGTCTTGAAGTTGTCACTTTTGTATTCAGAACTAGTTTAATCTACTGGTACTTCTATCCCTTATCTTATATAATGTTTTATGATATTGTTGCCATGATTAGCGAGTAGTTATCTTTAGTGTATGCTATGATGTAAGCAGTTATAATGCCGAAATAATATTATGCTTTGTGTATGCTGTTGAAATGCTTTCTGATTATGCTTTAAACTCAATCATTTTTCCAACTAATAGAACGTAGTTATAGGCTCTGTTATTGGGAAGTCGTGAACCCCGATTCAGAGTACACTATCTGTGTCACCCCCTTGGTAAGAGAAGTCTATCCGATACAACGTAAGATCGACTGAGGCACATCGGTTGTAATAAGTCTATCAAGCTTTGAATTCCGACTGAGGACTCTTTTGTAGTGAAACATTTGACTAGACCCTTAGTACATTGTCGGTCATAGACCATGCTAGTGTAGTCTCCAAGCATATAAACCTCGTACGTGCACGCTAAAGCACAGCTGTTGTTGTAAGTTGTACTTCTGCTAAGTAAGGCCATGGAACCCGGTTAGTGTTGACCAGTACACTGCACCATAATGCGGTCTCAAGCATTGCACCCCGCTTGAGGGATTCTTAGTTAATTAAGGAACTGTTTGTTTAGACACATAAAGGATTGGACTTAGGATAACCGAACGTGTTCATGGAAGTTAGCTTGACTTGGCCATGGTGTTCTTTATAGTTGAACTCTTTTTAAAGGGCCTAACTATCTTTTAAGACCAATTATTAACGAAAGCATTGAAACACATCATGTCTCTCGGATATGGTAAACCATGTATTGTATTATGCTTAAGAAAGTTTAGACCGTTTTGGAATGTTAATACGTCACCCAACAGAGTCGCTCAATTGGATGAGCCGTCTGAACGTGTATGCCTGAAGTCAGACTGCACGGGCATCGGGGGTAAGGGACGTTGCTGTCTATTCAGAATCTTCAAGCCTAATGCAGTACCCAGTGACATGTCTTATGACAGGGGCGTTTAGGACCAGTGTAATGAATACAAGGTCTCTGCCTATTCATGAGCCAGCATTCCATAATCTCGGCAAAATAACTGATGAAGTCATAGTATGCACTAACTTTAACCTTATCTGAATTACGAATTTTATCACATTTACTTTATCTGTCTTATAAATTAGAAAAATCCCAAATTAAATAACCACTACTCCCTAACTATCTTAGGCTTAAATATAGGTTCGATTCTACTGATATCTCAAAAATACGACTCTAGGTCATACTTCCCTTACTTATAAGGAGTATTAAGATTTAGGCCCCACTAAATATAAATTTAAAACAGTACCTCCCTGATAATGCTAAAAACGAACATATATTTCATAGCATTATTCCTCAAGAAAGATAAGCTTTTAGTTGCAATTGTTCTATTTACAAGTGATATTCGTTTAAATAATAAAAGGTGAAGACAAAAGACAGATTCGACGAATTGAAGACGCAAACGACCAAAAAGCTCAAAAGTACAAAAGACAATCAAAGAGGTTCCAATTATTGATAAGAAACGTCTCGAAATTACAAGAGTACAAGATTCAAAACGCAAAGTACAAGATATCAAATTGTACGCAAGGACATTCAAAAATCCGGAACCGGGACCAGAGTCAACTCTTAACGCTCGACGCAACGGACTAAAAATTACAAGTTAACTATGTATATAAATATAATATAATATATAATTAATTATATTAATTATATATATATTATATTTATAAATAAAAACCGTCGGCAGAGAAAGACTCCAAAGTGTGAGCTGGAATTTTAAACTCCGCGACTCGCGGAGTTTGAAGGCAAAATATGCCGCGAGTCGCGGAGCCCCAAAATGAAATTCTGCCTATAAAGCCAACCGAATTCTGATCGTAAAAATCAATCTTTTTCTTCCTCAATCATACGTAAATTATATATATATATATTTATATTTTATATTTTAATTTTAATTATAATTCTAATAATAAGGGTATGTTAGCGAATGTTGTAAGGGTGTAAGTCGAAATTCTGTCCGTGTAACGCTACGCTATTTTTAATCATTGTAAGTTATGTTCAACCTTTTTACATTAATGTCTCGTAGCTAAGTTATTATTATGCTTATTTAAAACGAAGTAATCATGATGTTGGGCTAATTACTAAATTTGGTTAATTGGGCTTTGTACCATAATTGGGGTTTGGACAAAAGAACGACACTTGTGGAAATTAGACTATGGGCTATTAATGGGCTTTATATTTGTTTAACTAAATGATAGTTTGTTAATGTTAATATAAAGATTTACAATTAGGCGTCCCTATAAATTACCATATACACTCAATCGGACACGATGGGCGGGGTATTTATATGTACGAATAATCGTTCATTTAACCGGACACGGGAATGGATTAATAGCCACTAGAATAATTAAAACAGGGGTGAAATTACATTCAAGGGTAATTGGTGTAATTGTTAACAAAGTAGTAAAACCTTGGTTTACACGCAGTCGATAACCTGGTGTATTCATTAAACAAAGTATTAAAACCTTGTTACAATTCGAATCCCCAATTAGTTGGAATATTTAACTTCGGGTATAAGGATAATTTGACGAGGACACTCGCACTTTATATTTATAACTGATGGACTGTTATGGACAAAAACCAGACGGACATATTAAATAATCCAGGACAAAGGACAATTAACCCATGGGCATAAAACTAAAATCAACACGTCAAACATCATGATTACTGAAGTTTAAATAAGCATAATTCTTTTATTTCATATTTAAATTCCTTTATTTTATATTTAATTGCACTTCTAATTATCGCATTTTTATTGTATTTAATTGCACTTTTAATTATCGTACTTTTTAATTATCGCAAGTTTATTTTATCGCACTTTTAGTATTCGCAATTTCATTATCGTTATTTACTTTATGCTTTAATTTAAGTCTTGTATTTATTCTTAATATTTTACATTTGGTTTTAACTGCGACTAAAGTTTTAAAATCGACAAACCGGTCATTAAACGGTAAAAACCCCCCTTTATAATAATAATATTACTTATATATATATTTGTATTTTTATAAAAGTAAACTAATATAGCGTTAAGCTTTGTTTAAAGATTTCCCTGTGGAACGAACCGGACTTACTAAAAACTACACTACTGTACGATTAGGTACATTGCCTATAAGTGTTGTAGCAAGGTTTAAGTATATCCATTCTCTAAATAAATAAATATCTTGTGTAAAATTGTATCGTATTTAATAGTGTTTCGTTGTAAAATTTAATAGTATTTTATACCCCTTAGCTTTGACATCACTCCCCCTCGAGTGGCTGATCCTGGCGAGCCGCGGCCCAACGACACCGCGCGAATAAAAACCGTCCGCTTCGGCCATATCAGTAACTTAGGCATATAATTTGTACGCATTAAATAAAAAAATGTCAAATATAAGTGATAGAAATTATGCCAAAAATTCTATAGGTTAAACGTGGTATTAAATATTTGATTCGAAAAAAAAAATTGAAGGGGAAAAATTATTAAATTTAACAAATGGTTGTTAAGTTTTTAATGGAAAGTTAATGGAAAAAGTCGGATTATTACAATTCCGCATGATAAATATGAAGCTTAATCCGTTGAAATGTAGCTTTGGCGAGACAGAAGGAAAGTTTTTGGGCTATTTTGTTACTGAACAGTGTATTCAAGCTAACCCGAAGAAGATTGCGGCTATTGAGAATATGACTGCGCCGAAGACAGTTAAAGAAGTGCAAAGTTTGACGGGCAAATTAGTTGCGTTAACAAGATTTTTGTCCAAGGACGCAGAAAGATAGTTGCCATTTTTCAAAACTTTGATGGGTTGTTTAAAGCAAAAAAACTTTGTATGGACAAGTGAGGCTGAAACCGCATTTCAGGAAATGAAGAAATTGTTGAAAACTTTGATTAAGGGCAAAATTCTTTACCTCTATATATCAGTGGCAAATGAAGCCTTTGGCTCAGTTTTAGTTGCGGAAAGAGACAATATACAAAATCCAGTGTATTTTATTAGCAAAGCTCTTGCAGGTAGTGAAATAAACTATGCCCCCATTGAAAAATTTGTGTGCATTTATATTAATGTCGAGAAAACTGCGGAGATATTTTCAAGGGCATCCAATTCATGTGCTAACTAACATGCCAATCAAGCAAGTTTTAACAAAGCCATAAATATCTGGTAGGATCGCGATGTGGGCAGTGGAGTTAGGTGCTTATGAAATCTCATATCTTCTGCGCAACGCTATAAAAGGGCAAGTTTTGGCAGATTACCTCGCAGAAATTTCTGGCGAGATGGAGGTAATTAATGTGCGAACAGAGTTAAAGCTAGTGCAAGGTGAGACATGGGATTTATTTACCGATGGAGCCTCATGCTCAGAGGGTGCTGGTGCGGGTCTAGTGTTAACAGCCCCAAGTGGTGAGGAACATACATACGAGCTACGTTTCAATTTTGATGTAACAAATAATGAAGCTGAATATGAAGCACTACTTGCTGGTTTGAATATATCACCAAATTGCGAGCTTTCACAGATTCACAGCTAGTGACAAATCAGTTCAATGGCTCTTTCGACGCGCATGAACTCTCAATGCAAAAATATTTGAAGTTATTACAAGAATCGGCTACGCGGTATGAGCATTTTGAACTTGCACAAGTGCCAAGAAGCCAAAATAAGAAAGCAGATGCGTTAAGTAAGTTGGTTGCGTTAACATTCTCACACTTTTAAAAGCAAGTTTAGGTTGAGGAGTTACCAAGCAAGTCAATTGATAATGATCTAATGGTCGCGTCCGTTGAAGAAGAACAACCAAACTGGACGGAACCAATCATGCAGTACATTCACAATGATGTTTTACCGAATGACAAACACGAAGCTCGTTTAGTTCGTGAGCGAGCACCAATATATATCATCCAAAATGATATTTTATATCGAAAGTCATATTGTGGTCCAATGATGTGGTGTGTTGGCCCAATTAAAGCTAAGATGATAGTGGATGAAGTGCACAATGGTTCTTGCGCATTGCATTCAGGCTATAAAACTATTGCGTCTAAAATTATGCGAATGGGTTACTTTTGGCTATCCTTATATCGCGATGTTGCAAAGATTGTTAAGCGTTGCAAGAGTTACCAAAGGCATGCGCCGCAGAATAGGATGCCAAGACACGATATATCCGTGTCAATTCGCCATGACTATTTCACGAATGGGCTATTGACATTGTAGGACCATTTCCACAGGTCCGGGAAATGTCAAATTTTTAATTGTAGCAATCGACTATTTTACAAAATGGGTTGAGGCGAAGGCAGTTCGCACTATCACTGGAGTGCAAGTGCAAAATTTTGTTTGAGAATATATTGTGTGCAGATTTGGCATTCTGCGGGAGTTGGTTAGCGATCATGGGGCTCAAATAGCGAAAGACCCATTCAAAACATGGTGCGCTGATTTGAATATAATCCAAAAATTTATGTCGGTTGCGCATTCGAAAGCTAATTGTTTGTGTGAAGTAACTAATCGTGATATTGTAAGTGGAATCAAAAAACGCTTCTATGAAAAGCGCACTGGTTGGGTAGATGAGTTACCCAATGTTTTGTGGGCGCATCGTACTACTTTCAAGAAGAGTACAGGTGAAACACCTTTTAGTTTAGTATATGGCTCTGAAGCAGTAATACCCGCTGAAATTCTTGTGCCAACACATCGAGTTGCTAACTTTGATGAAGAAGCAAATAATGCGGCTTTATGTGAAAATTTGAATTTAATAGAAGAGTGCAGGTTAATGGCTGCTATCAGGGAAGCAAATAACAAACAGCAAATCCCCAAGTATTACAACAAAAGAGTGTGTGCATTGTCCTTTGATGTAGGCGAATGGGTACTATGGAATAATGATGCGAGTCAAGCAGAAAAACTTGGTAAGCTAGGGCCTAACTGAGAGGGTCCTTATCAAGTTGTTGCTATTAACGCGGCAGGTTCATACAAACTCGCAGACATAGAAGGGCGAAGTCTTTTTAATGTGTGGCATGCTGCTTTGTTGAAGAGATATTACGCATAAATTTTTAAGTATAATGTGTTAAACAACGCATGTATGTATTCAAAATGTCAAATGAAATAAACGAATGATGTTGCTATTTTTCTATGTGTTTTTTATTTTTGCAAGTCTTGCTCACACTTGTAAAAATATAATAAATGAACACGTGAATTGCATACGTGATAGAAAAGCCCACTTATATTGTTAAAATTAACAAAACTTTGTGGCTTACTTATAATTCATGAAATCTTTTCTAAGCAATTGATTTTACCATGCTAGTATGTTTCGCAAAGGCTAAGTCGCGTAGTGATGACATTGCCTGCTCACGCATAAGTTAAATATTGTGAAAGGGTGTTAATTTCCTAAGTATTTGATTTTGCCATACTTAGATGCTTCGCAATGCTAATAAATTGCCTAAGGATCGTTTCAGCGGACTTGGAAGATTCATAACGTATAAATATTTACAAATGTAGATTGTTTCACAAAAGTACATACTTATTATGTACACGATAATAAAAGTTGGAAATTGCAAAGGGCAAGTCTATGTTGTGAATACTGATGATAAAGCGCAACTAAACCATTGACAGAAAGGAATTCGAAACATAATCATAACCACTCACTTGGGTGATACACTAAGGTGTTAAGATACAAGTACTTGCAAAAAAGATAAACACTAAAATTTAATTATTAAAATGTAGAGGTAGCTGCGCACTAATATTACATATAACATCCTCATTCTTTGGACAAGTCAAGCTTGATGATGTCATCTGCAGTGGCATCATCTTGCTCGCTTATCGCGATAATTTTGGGGATGGGAATTTCCATTATATTCTCCTTAGCAATAATAAATGCTGCTTGAGTGTCTGCTACAGAGCATAAGCGGTCCGTTATTTCAGTTGGTAACGGCTCTGGTAGGTGGCAGCTGGTGGCAACCTGATCCATAAACTCCACCCTTTCGCGCAGCTGCATCGCGGCGGTATGTGGAAAACTTTTTGGAAACGGGAAGGGAGTTAAGCACTTTTCTTGACAACTCAGGCAGATGTTTGCGAAGCTTAGTAAATTCTACCTCCGCGGAGGGTTTAGCGGCTAAAGCTTTATTGGTTGTCTGCAAGTTTTTTTCGTTATATGCTGCTGCAGAAAGTTGTTGCTTTAAATCTTCAATAGCAGCTTTTGCTGCGGTGACTTCCGTAGTTAGGTCAGAACAGCGCTTTTCACTATCTGCGAGTTTGGCCTTTTCAGTAAAAAATTTAACCTTTTCAACTTCAAGAACGTTGAAAAATTGTTCTTGACGGCCCATCATGTCGTAGGCAGAGTTGAATGCCATATAGAAGTTCTGCACAAAGCAATTGTGTGCTTCTGCAGTAGGAAGCTTCGCAAACTCATGGCGAAGCTCATCTGGTATCACCAATTTCATTTGCTGGCATTGGTCTAACGCCGCAGAAGAGGAGGTACACGTGTACCCTGACAATCCGTCGACTCTTACCCCATAGGAGTCGGGCGAAGTGCGAAACAGTTCAGTAATCTTCTCCATGGTATTCGAACTCAGAAAGCTGGAGTCACCGGTTGAGTCACCTGCAATAAAAACAACTTTGCAATTAGTAAGCTTTAATATTTTTAGTTTTTCCTGTAAGCTTTAATATTTTTAGACACCTTTTACTATGTATCAATTATCATTCCAATTAGTAATATCAATTTGCGATTATAATTTTAAGTTAGTTGTAGTAATAAGGTTAGGTTAGTCAAGTATTTTTAATTTTTTGTATAAGTTTCTTTTATTTTTCCGTCACCTTTTATTTTTTTCAACCATTTTTCTTTTTCAAATTTTTTTTTTTCCGACGAACTCTTTTTCTTTCTTATTTCTCGCTATTCTAGTTTTAGGACATAGATTTTTATTCTACTTCTTATCTAAATTTCTTAAAATTACGAAAATTTATTTTGAGTGGTTAAATTGATAGACATCAAAATTTTCTGGTTCGTAGTAATAGTTGGATTTGTACGTGGACCGGGTTATTGGAGCCAAACAGTCCTCAATTATATTGAGACCAAACGAATCCTGCCCCTCTGCTGCATCTTTTGGCTATTCGAAACGTGGGCAAAATCAGAAAAGTCTATTGATTGGATAACTTATTATAATTTTTCTTTCCTTTTTAAAACTAATAGGATATTCAGTGAATGCACCGAGCAAGACGTTCATCACCTTTTGTACGTTCACCACCTGTAACTAGATCAAGACATTTAGCAAATATAACCGCCGTTGATTTTTCTTTAAAATTGTCATCCAGTCGACCAAGTACTTCAGTTCAAATTTCCGATAATCCATTTTTTGAACCCGACCTCACAATTGAGAATCCGGAAAATATTCAGGAACGGTTCGTAGATCCTGAACCACTAAACTTTCCTCCGGAACCACCAATCATTCAAACAGAGATTGCTGAGGAACGAACTATTAAATCAGAATCATCTAGTGATACCGATTCAACAAATTCAATTATGGAGAATCTGGAACCTTTAAGTATGGAAGACCGAATGAGAGCTAAACGCACTGGCCAAGGTCACGCAATTACTCATCCAGACATTAATGCGCCAGATTATGAAATCAAAGGACAAATTCTACACATGGTGACTAATCAATGCCAATTTAGTGGTGCGCCGAAGGAAGATCCAAATGAACATCTACGTACCTTTAATAGGATCTGCACACTATTTAAAATCCGAGAAGTGGAGGATGAACAGATATATCTCATGTTATTTCCCTGGACTTTAAAGGGAGAAGCCAAAGATTGGTTGGAATCGTTACCTGAAGGGGCGATTGATACATGGGACGTTTTAGTTGACAAATTTCTTAAACAATTCTTTCCTGCATCTAAAGCCGTAAGACTTCAAGCAGAAATTGTTACGTTCACACAGAAACCAAATGAAACTCTATATGAGGCGTGGACTAGATATGGAAAGTTATTAAGAGGATTTCCGCAACATGGTTTAGACACCTGTCAAATAGTACAAATATTCTACCAAGGATGCGACATCACTACAAGAAAAGACATAGATATAGCAGCTGGTGGTTCTATTATGAAGAAAACCGAAACTGATGCTTACAAAATTATTGATAACACTGCTTCCCACTCACATGAGTGGCACCAAGAAAAAGATATCATTAGATCATCTAAAGCAGCTAGAGCCGATTCTAGCCATGACTTAGATTCCATTTCCGCAAAGATAGATGATGTGGAGAGACGAATGGAAAAGATGACTAAAGATATTCACTCAATACGAATTAGTTGTGAGCAGTGTGGAGGACCACATTTGATAAAAGATTGTCTCAGTATTGAATTAACAATGGAACAAAGAGAGAATATTTCATACACAACCCAAAGGTCTGGAAATAATTATCAGAATAATTATCAACCGCCAAGACCGATTTACAATCAAAACCAAAATTATAACCGAAATATTCCATACAACAACCAACAAGGTCCTAGCAATCAACAAGTATCCAATAATAATTACAATCAGCAAAGACCAAATTTTCAAAACAAACCACCACAACAAACCGATGATAAAAAGCCGAATTTAGAAGATATGATGACGAAGCTAGTTGAAACTCAATAGCAAGTTTTTCATATCTCAAAAACAAACCAATGAACAAAATGCTCAAGCATTTAGAAATCAACAAGCTTCTATTCAAAATCTGGAACAAGAAGTGAGTAACCTAGCAAGGTTAATAGGTGAAAGAAAACCGGGAAGTCTACCTAGTGATACAAATGCTAACCCCTGAAATGAAACAGCTAAAGCCATTACCACAAGAAGTGGTACAACACTTAAACCACCTGAAATACCTGTAACTTCTGATAAAGCCATTCCTACTCCACAAGAACCACAACCTGATCAAGATAAGGAAAAAGAACCGGTAGTTGAAAAGGTTAACGAAGATAACACAGTTAAGGATAAACCTTATGTTAAACCATACCAACCACCACTTCCTTACCCGAGTAAAATGAAGAAAGAGAAACTTGAAGCCGTGCAATCCAAATTTTTGGATATGTTTAAACAGATAAATGTAAATCTTCCTTTCATTGATGTGATTTCAGGAATGCCTAGATATGCTAAATTCTTGAAAGATCTAATTTCAAATAGAAAGAAAATGGAAGAACTCTCGGCTGTTACTATGAATGCTAATTGTTCAGCAGTGCTGTTGAATAAGATACCAGAAAAATTATCTGATCCAGGAAGTTTCACAATTCCATGTTTTCTGGGTAGTCTTAGTTCAATAGAAGCATTGGCAGACTTAGGTGCTAGTATAAATCTAATGCCGTATTCACTATACACTAAACTAGACCTTGGAGAATTAAAACCAACCAGAATAAGCATACAACTAGCCGATAGATCAATAAAATATCCTAGAGGGATAATGGAAAACATGCTAGTTAAAGTTGGTACTTTAGTATTCCCAGTAGATTTTGTTGTTCTGTACATGGAAGAAGATTCTCAAGTTCCTCTCATATTAGGAAGACCATTCTTAAACACGGCTAAAGCAATGATAGACGTGTTCGGTAAGAAACTGACCCTAAGTATAGAGGATGAGAGTGTTACCTTTTCAGTTGATAGAGCAATGCAACAACCACAATCTGCAGATGATACATGTTATTATATTCAAACTATAGATGCACATGCAGAATTATTAGAAGAATTTCCAGAATTACAAGGAACAGGAGAATGTTCTTTAGGAGAAGGTAATGAACCAATTGATGAAGCTGAAATGTTAGCGACACTTATAGCTAATGGATATGAACCACCAACAGAAGAAATTCAAATGCTAAAAGAAGAAGACAGATATCGATATAAATCATCGATAGAAGAACCTCCGAAATTAGAGTTAAAGCCACTTCCAAACCATTTGGAATACGCTTATTTACATGGTGAATCTGAATTACCTGTAATAATATCGTCTTCTCTTACTGAAAATGAGAAATCACAACTCATTTCTGTGTTGAAAGCTCATAAACCAGCCATTGCATGGAAGATTCATGATATTAAAGGAATAAGTCCTTCGTATTGCACACATAAAATCCTTATGGAAGAAGGTCATAAAACGTATGTGCAACGCCAACGAAGACTAAATCCTAATATGCAAGATGTAGTTAAGAAAGAGATTATTAAACTGCTAGATGCAGGTTTAATTTATCCAATCTCTGATAGTCCATGGGTAAGCCCAGTTCAATGCGTGCCTAAGAAGGGTGGCATGACTGTCATTACAAATGAGAAAAATGAGCTTATTCCTACTAGGAATGTAACAGGATGGCGTGTATATATTGATTATAGAAAATTAAATGACGCCACCAGAAAAGATCACTTTCCCTTACCTTTCATAGATCAAATGTTGGAAAGATTAGCCGGAAATAGTTACTATTGTTTTCTAGATGGATTTTCCGGATATTTTCAAATTCCAATAGCACCCGAGGACCAAGAGAAAACCACATTCACGTACCCTTATGGTACTTTTTCTTACAAACGCATGCCATTTGGACTTTGCAACACCCCTGCAACCTTCCAAAGGTGCATGATGGCGATTTTTAATGACATGATAGAAGAATGCATGGAAGTATTCATGGATGACTTTTCAGTCTTCGGTGATACATTTAAATCATGTCTAGTTAATCTGGAACGAATGCTAATTAGATGCGAAAAATCAAATCTAGTACTTAATTGGGAGAAATGTCATTTCATGGTTAAAGAAGGCATCGTTCTTGGACATAAAATTTCAAAAGAAGGAATTGAAGTGGATAGAGCTAAAGTAGATGTAATTGCTAAACTTCCACATCCCACCAATGTTAGAGGAGTTAGGAGTTTTCTAGGGCATGCCGGTTTTTACCGACGTTTCATAAAAGATTTTTCTAAAATTGCCACTCCTATGAATAAACTCCTAGAAAATGATGCTCCATTCATCTTTTCAGATGAGTGTATCAAATCTTTTAATATTCTTAAAGAGAAACTCACTAATGCGCCGATCATGATAACACCAAATTGGAATCTACCATTTGAACTAATGTGCGATGCAAGTGATTTTGCAATGGGAGCCGTTTTAGGACAAAGGATTGAAAAACGATTTCAACCTATATATTATGCTAGTAAGACGTTACAAGGAGCACAAACAAACTATATAACTACTGAAAAAGAACTCCTTGCTATTGTCTTTACTTTTGACAAATTTCGATCTTATCTCGTTCTAGCAAAAACGGTGGTCTATACCGACCATTCTGCTCTTAGATACCTATTTTCAAAACAAGATGCTAAACCAAGATTAATCCGTTGGATCTTACTCTTACAAGAGTTTGATATTGAAATCCGAGATAAAAGAGGAGCAGAAAATCTCACCGCTGATCATCTTTCTCGTCTTGAAAATCCCGAATTAGAAGTTCTAAATGAATCAGCCATACAAGACAACTTTCCTGATGAATATCTATTGAAGATAGATTATAAAGAAATCCCATGGTTTGCAGACTATGCAAACTACTTAGTTTGTGGATTCCTTGAAAAAGGATTATCGTACCAAAGACGAAATAAATTCTTCAGTGATATAAAACACTATTTCTGGGAAGATCCACATCTGTTTAAAAGTTGTCCCGATGGAATAATACGCCGATGTGTATTTGGAGATGAAGCTAGTAAAATTTTAAACCATTGTCACCCAGGACCAACAGGAGGGCATTATGGGCCTCAACTAACAGCAAGAAAAGTTTATGAAGCTGGATTCTATTGGCCTACAATTTACAAAGACGCACACTTTCTTTGCAAATCCTGTGATGCATGTCAAAGGGCCTGAAAAATAAGTCAACGTGATGAAATGCCACAAAATGTCATCCAAGTATGTGAAGTATTTGACATTTGGGGTATTGACTTTATGAGTCCATTTCCAAAATCTCATAATAATCTATATATACTCGTAGCCATTGATTATGTATCTAAATGGGCGGAAGCACAAGCTCTCCCAACTAACGATGCACGAGTTGTAGTCAACTTTTTAAAACGTCTTTTTGCAAGGTTTGGAACACCGAAAGCTTTAATAAGTGATCGGGGTACTCATTTCTGTAATAATCAACTTGAGAAAGTTCTTAAAAGATATGGAGTAACTCATAAAATCTCCACCGCATATCATCCACAAACAAGTGGACAAGTTGAAAATACCAACCGAGCTTTAAAACGTATTCTAGAGAAAACCGTAGGATCAAATCCGAAGGAATGGTCCATTAAATTGGAGGATGCACTCTGGGCTTTTAGAACAGCCTACAAAACTCCAATTGGAACCACACCTTTTAGACTTGTTTATGGAAAAGCATGTCATCTTCCAGTAGAAATTGAACACAAAGCATTTTGGGCTTTGAAGACATGTAATCTTGATTTACATGAAGCTGGACGTCTACGATTAAGTCAACTAAACGAATTAGAAGAATTAAGACATGAAGCATACGAAAATTCGTTAATCTATAAAGAAAGAACGAAGAAATGGCATGATAAAAGAATCAGAAGTTCAAAAGAATTTAAAGAAGGAGACAGAGTTCTTCTTTTCAATTCACGATTCAAGCTATTTCCTGGAAAATTGAAATCAAGATGGTCTGGACCATTCATAGTCAAAAGAGTTTTCCCATACGGAACGATAGAATTGATAAATTCAAATGGAATTGAATTTAAAGTTAATGGTCACAGAGTTAAACATTACATACATGGTCCGATGGAAGTCGACAACGAAGTTAATCACAATTTCGACACCACAGCTAACTAAGTGTGGGGAGAATCAAGTCTTTAAAAGATAATATGTATTTCTGTTAGAGTTAGATTGTCTGTTTTCGTGTAGTTCTCGAAAATGGAACCCGAATGGTCTTTCCCTAGCAGACCCTAAAGAACTAGTCTTCTCCCCCCATTCTGAATTTTTTTTAGGTTTTTACGAAATGAAGACTGCCTGTGAACTAAACCATGGTCTAATGCTACACGCTTTGATCACTAAAAGAAATAATGACATACTACCGAGTGAAATAGTATCAGTAATCAGAGAAAGAATGGACAAAGTTAGAAAAGAATCCAGATGCGAAGATAATAAGTTACAATTTGGTAAAGGAAAATCAAAATCCGCAGCGAAAAGAAGAGCACGACACCGAGAACGATGTCACAAATGCGGAAAATGGTCACATGGAGGTAAATGTTCAAATAATCAAACCTATTCAAATACCAAATTTGTTACTTTATGCAGAGACGGACCGTTCATATGTTTAGAAGAAAAGACACTGAATGCTCGAGGTTACGCCTATGTAGCCATGGAAAATCAATTAAACCGACTATCTTATGAATGTGATAGATCATATAACTAAGAAATCTATTTCACAGGTATGTCTGTACAGTTTTTATTTTTATTTTTATTTTTATTTTTAACCTTTTGATAATAAACGCTAATTTGTTCGCTAAAAAGTATTAAATTGGTATTGAATAAAATTAGGTTTGGCGACCGAAATTATTGATATCATTCAAAAATTTATTACATCACTGCGAAATTTAACGTTTATTCTTAAGGTATAAATATCTTTAAACAATCAACCCAAAATATTTCAAAAATTTGTCATGAGTTAAATTAGGTCTTGGAACCGAAATTACTTTACCGAAAAGAGGGGCGCATATTTTTGATAATATTTGATTGATTAAAGTGGGATAAAAAGCCAAAAAGATTTTTAAATTTATTTTTACCATGTTTTTAAAATTAATATTTAAATCTTAAATTAATATTGTAAACTTTGTAAAAACAATATATTTAAAATTGTAAATATTTGAAAAATTAATATAAGTTTGATATGAATTTATAAATTTTTAAATTAAATTTGGTGTGAATTTTTAATTTTTAAAATATGAATTTTTAATTTTATGCATTTCAAATTTTTAAGTTTGGTGTGAATTTTTAATATTAATTTTGAATTTTATATTTAAGTTGTGTGAATTTAAAAACAAAAATTTACTTTATCTCATTAAGTTAAAATATGATTTTTAAAATTCGTCGTAAGTTGAAGACTAGGTCTTTGAACCGAAATTGCTTTACCCGAGGGAGGGACGAGAACTTTTATTATCATTATCTTTAATCTTATTGAATTAAAGTATGCCAAAAACATTGAAAAAACCCAAAAATCTTAGCTTTTAAAACAATCGCTACAAAAAGACAAATTTTAAAATTTTGTCGAGGGACGGACTAGGACATCGATCCGAAACGACCTCGTCCTAAATAACAAGGGAAACAAAATTTTAAAATTAATTACTTAATTGTTTTAATTAGTTAATTAAAAAAAAAATACCAAACTCCGCGAGTCGCGGAGTTTGGAGCTTAAATCTCCGCGAGTCGCGGAGGGATGAAAAATCAGAAAAAAAATAAAGAGCTGGAACAGATCAGTCCCAACCCCAAAACAATAAAAACCTGCGAAAAACACTCCGCAAAAACACGAAAAAAACCCCCAAAATCACAATTTTTAACCGTTAATCACCAAATCTTTTGATAAAATCATGTTGAGAAGGATGCTATCTAAGAATTACTCAAGAAAAACGGTAAATTTCTACACCTAAACACCATTTAATCCGAAATTAGTGTTCTTGAGCCATTTTTTTCCCCAATTTGATTTTGATGCTTTTTAGTGTAATTATGCTTAAATTGTTTATGTATTATGCTTGTATAACCTAGATTGATGCTGTTTAACATGATTAGAAGCCTTAAACTTCAAATTTTGAGTAATCTAGGGTTTGTGTTCTTGAGCAAATTTGGGGATTTTTGATATAAACAGGTTATGGCCGATTTTTGTCATGAATTGTTGCTAAATTGAGTAGTGTAACATGTTTAGGTAGTTAAATGATCCAAACTTTGAGCCTAAACATGATTTTGAGAATTAAAGTGGACTTTTTCAAGTCTAAAATTCATGAACTTGATTTTTGAAAGATAATGCCATTTGAGACTTGTTTAATTGCTAGTAATGATTATTTTGACATGTTATTTGAGTTAAATGCTTATGAACTTGGCGAACATTTTCGTATATGCTTATTTGAAAAAGTGTAGATTTGATAAAAATGTGAAAATGAGCTTAAGTTTGATATAAATTGATAATGTCATTGTAATTATTTTGATTGATGATTTTGCTGACACTAATGCATATTTGGATGCACAAAAATTGTGTTTGATGTGTTTTGCAGAATGAAAGGGGTGAATCTTCATCCCAAGCCCGCAATGCTCCTGCTGAGAATTTGGAACAACAGGAGGTGGATAACTACTACAAGCAGGATATACCTCATCCAGTCATGACCTTTTCTGATATGCACTTGGAAGAGTTGCACCCGAACCTGAGATTTGACAGACTTTGGATAGATTATCCAAAATATCAAAGGGGTTTGCATACTCTTCATTCTAAGGTGGTTGAGGTACCGAGGGTCATAGAATGGGGACCCTTAGAAGCTGTAGAATTGGCCGGGCCAATTAGGGAATTACTTGTACAGAGGTATGGTAATTCTACTTTTAATGACTGGGTACGTTTATTCACCATGCGTAGACCTGTATATAAAGTATGGTGTGAAGAATTTTTGTGTAGTATAGAGTTGAATGATCGGGTAGCTAGTTTAACCGATCGTTCTTTTATTAGATTTTTGTTAGGCGGTTCGATGCGCCACATGTCTTTACTGGACATGGCTCAGGCTTTACGTATATATACGCCTGAGGAGTTAGCGTCTGCCGATTGTAGAGGATTGATACTAAACGGTAGAAAGATAGATGAAAATTTTGATACACACGGTGTGTGGAGTCAAATGACAAGCCATCACCATTTCAAAGGGGGAAATTACTCTTATTTGGATATAGATAGAGCCGAATTAAGAGTGATACATAGGTTTTTAGCTAATTCGATTACACAAAGGGGTAAGAACAAGGAAAAAGTAAATGAACAGGATTTGTTTTACCATATGTGTATTCGAGACCCACAAAGCGCTGTAAGTATACCGTATTGTGTGGGTTATTATTTATCAGCTATGGTTCGGGGGATGCGACCGCATAGCATAATAGGAGGTGGTATTTTTATTACTTTGATTGGTGAATATCTCGGTGTGGATATAAGTCAGGGGGGATTATTAGTAGAAGAACCAGAACCCCGCGATACTATAGGTTTAAATGTATACCAAGGTGCGAAAGTTTTGAAGAGGCGAAATAACGCCGCAGTACGATACCATGGTAGACATCCACAGGTGGAGAGAAACCAACAGCAAGGTAATGTAGGAGGGGGGAATGAGATGCAAGAAATGCAAAGGTTTATAGCTTCTCAGGAATACGAAAATGCTAGACAGAGAGCATTTGAAGATTGGCAAGTTCATCAGAACCAAATCATAGCTCATTGCCAACATATAGGTAGAAACTATATTCCTACACCGAAACCCATCTTCCCTCCCTGGTCTATAGAGATGCAGCCACCATATCCTACGTATGACCCTGCCGAAGCATTCTATAGCACCTATGGTTATGCCTGGAACCCCTATTGGTACCAGTATCATCCCTAGTATACTTAGTTTTATTTTTTGTAATTTGTAATTATTGATACGTTTAATACTTTTGTTAATATTGTAATCATTTTTATAATTATCTAACTTTTATTCTTAGATTTTAATAATTTTTGAATGTGGGGTAATATACCAAACTTCAAAAATATGTATATATGTTTGCAGTTTATCTTATGTACACAACAGGGTAAAACAACGCGTTTTCAAAGACTGGCATTAAGTTCAGCAAAAGCAACTAATTTTGACGACAAGATGCAAAATATATGTGAAATAACAACAAGACGGAATGAACAAATGATGTGCACCATTTATCATTCAGCAAACAAACGCCAATATATTTGGAAACTTTGGTAAAAATTTAATCATTTTCACACAAATCACCCTCAATAATTTAAATTATTACTGATTTCTTGCAAATGAGGGCATTGCAAGATCTTAAGTGTGGGAAGGGGTTAAATTCTTTCGGATTTTAAAAATTTTTACTTTATACACTTGGTTACCATTAAAAATACTAGTAAAGCAGTAGTTGTATTAGAATCTAGTGCTCTCTGATAATAAAGAACAGCCCTAGTCTTATATACTGACTACCCAATTCTAGTAAAAATTTTCAAAATTTTCAATTAAATGAACTCAAAATCATGTTTATACATATTTATGAACGATAAAACTAGGTTTTAACACCGAAATTATTGTTGCCTCAAAAAGGACATAAATTGAGAAACAAACCAAAATGTTAAAATTCATTTAAAATGGAATAGAGGACGATAAAAAGGAAAATAAAAGCCAAGTGTGGGAAAATTTACCAAGTTATATTAAACATATGTCACATATATCTGTAACAAATAACTGAAAATACTTTTGCTTTGGACTAAACTAAACTGTTTTACCCGATGAAAGAAAAGAAGAGATGGATCTACACGATGAATCAATTCCATCATTAAAAGGAAGTAAAGTCTTCCGAAAAAGAAACGCGCTTCTTGATTTAGGTCATGAAGTTGTCGTCTAGACCAGCTGTAGGTTGACGAAAAATCTAGAAAAGTCATCACTAAAATTAGCAGGAAATCCACGGACCTCAGCATTAAACAGGGTCGCCAAGTGGTCAGATTTATCCTAACCATGAGAAGGATTTATCTCGTACAATGGGGGGCACCATGCAAATTAGCTGGATAAGACTAATAAATCAGATCCCCAGAAAGGATAATCTCTTTAAAGATTAAAAATCAGCTTTTAAGCCTGATATTACTCAATCCTAGAGATTGACCTTAAAGATTGAGAATTCAAACTCATGGAATTCAATGATATCTAAACTCGAGCTTAAACGAGAAAATATTTTGATCAAAATTACAAACCGATTTATTTTCTGAAAACCCTATTTTCAATGCGTTCATTACCATTGAACGTAAAATCCTAGGAATTCACCTGGAATTCATTAGGTCACCTGAACTAAATCGGGTGTCAACCGTAAGAACGGTGGTTGCATAGCATGGTCAAAGACAGGACCTTGTGCCATACCGAAAAATCATAAGGGTGAGCCTTACTATTGCTCCTACCAAGGATAGTAATTGCGTCCGACACGTTATAAACCATAATTAAAAGCATGTCAGGGGACATAGCCTTAACAGTTGCTTGTTCAACGCTTTCCTTTACAACCGGACGGTAGTTTACCGAAAGGTAATATACGGGACAAGTGAACTGGACGTGTTGCTTTCCAAATACAAGGTTAGCAAGTGGGTGACACAAAACCGCAAGTTTTGAGCTAAAATTTTCAAATCTAAAACCTACCAAACCCACAAAAATATTTTGCAAACACCGGTAAAGGGTTATCCCGGAAAACTTATCTAGGGTAAAAACTAGATTTAATTTTCAAAAGATCAAATGTTTTCATAAAGATCCAATTTCCTTAATGGATCTAAATTTTTATAGTCATGTGGGACTGTAAACCATATCATTACTACCATTGTTTATACCGCCGTATAGAAATCACTGATATACAAAGTGTGAAGAATAAAGAAGTGATTCTAGTATTTCAAGACGATATTGCTTGAGGACAAGCAACGCTCAAGTGTGGGAATATTTGATAATACTAAAAACGAACATATATTTCATAGCATTATTCCTCAAGAAAGACAAGCTTTTAGTTGCAATTGTTCTATTTACAAGTGATATTCGTTTAAATAATAAAAGGTGAAGACAAAAGACAGATTCGACGAATTGAAGACGCAAACGACCAAAAAGCTCAAAAGTACAAAAGACAATCAAAGAGGTTCCAATTATTGATAAGAAACGTCTCGAAATTACAAGAGTACAAGATTCAAAACGCAAAGTACAAGATATTAAATTGTACGCAAGGACGTTTAAAAATCCGGAACCGGGACCAGAGTCAACTCTTAACGCTCGACGCAACGGACTAAAAATTACAAGTTAACTATGTATATAAATATAATATAATATATAATTAATTATATTAATTATATATATATTATATTTATAAATAAAAACCGTCGGCAGAGAAAGACTCCAAAGTGTGAGCTGGAATTTCAAACTCCGTGACTCGCGGAGTTTGAAGGCAAAATATGCCGCGAGTCGCGGAGCCCCAAAATGAAATTCTGCCTATAAAGCCAACCGAATTCTGATCGTAAAAATCAATCTTTTTCTTCCTCAATCATACGTAAATTATATATATATATTTATATTTTATATTTTAATTTTAATTATAATTCTAATAATAAGGGTATGTTAGCGAATGTTGTAAGGGTGTAAGTCGAAATTCTGTCCGTGTAACGCTACGCTATTTTTAATCATTGTAAGTTATGTTCAACCTTTTTACATTAATGTCTCGTAGCTAAGTTATTATTATGCTTATTTAAAACGAAGTAATCATGATGTTGGGCTAATTACTAAATTTGGGTAATTGGGCTTTGTACCATAATTGGGGTTTGGACAAAAGAACGACACTTGTGGAAATTAGACTATGGGCTATTAATGGGCTTTATATTTGTTTAACTAAATGATAGTTTGTTAATGTTAATATAAAGATTTACAATTGGGCGTCCCTATAAATTACCATATACACTCAATCGGACACGATGGGCGGGGTATTTATATGTACGAATAATCGTTCATTTAACCGGACACGGGAATGGATTAATAGCCACTAGAATAATTAAAACAGGGGTGAAATTACATTCAAGGGTAATTGGTGTAATTGTTAACAAAGTAGTAAAATCTTGGTTTACACGCAGTCGATAACCTGGTGTATTCATTAAACAAAGTATTAAAACCTTGTTACAATTCGAATCCCCAATTAGTTGGAATATTTAACTTCGGGTATAAGGATAATTTGACGAGGACACTCGCACTTTATATTTATAACTGATGGACTGTTATGGACAAAAACCAGACGGACATATTAAATAATCCAGGACAAAGGACAATTAACCCATGGGCATAAAACTAAAATCAACACGTCAAACATCATGATTACTGAAGTTTAAATAAGCATAATTCTTTTATTTCATATTTAAATTCCTTTATTTTATATTTAATTGCACTTCTAATTATCGCATTTTTATTGTATTTAATTGCACTTTTAATTATCGTACTTTTTAATTATCGCAAGTTTATTTTATCGCACTTTTAGTATTCGCAATTTCATTATCGTTATTTACTTTATGCTTTAATTTAAGTCTTGTATTTATTCTTAATATTTTACATTTGGTTTTAACTGCGACTAAAGTTTTAAAATCGACAAACCGGTCATTAAACGGTAAAAACCCCCCTTTATAATAATAATATTACTTATATATATATTTGTATTTTTATAAAAGTAAACTAATATAGCGTTAAGCTTTGTTTAAAGATTTCCCTGTGGAACGAACCGGACTTACTAAAAACTACACTACTGTACGATTAGGTACACTGCCTATAAGTGTTGTAGCAAGGTTTAAGTATATCCATTCTCTAAATAAATAAATATCTTGTGTAAAATTGTATCGTATTTAATAGTGTTTCGTTGTAAAATTTAATAGTATTTTATACCCCTTAGCTTTGACATCACTCCCCCTCGAGTGGCTGATCCTGGCGAGCCGCGGCCCAACGACATCGCGCGAATAAAAACCGTCCGCTTCGGCCATATCAGTAACTTAGGCATATAATTTGTACGCATTAAATAAAAAAATGTCAAATATAAATGATAGAAATTATGCCAAAAATTCTATAGGTTAAACGTGGTATTAAATATTTGATTCGAAAAAAAAAATTGAAGGGGAAAAATTATTAAATTTAACAAATGGTTGTTAAGTTTTTAATGGAAAGTTAATGGAAAAAGTCGGATTATTACAATTCCGCATGATAAATATGAAGCTTAATCCGTTGAAATGTAGCTTTGGCGAGACAGAAGGAAAGTTTTTGGGCTATTTTGTTACTGAACAGTGTATTCAAGCTAACCCGAAGAAGATTGCGGCTATTGAGAATATGACTGCGCCGAAGACAGTTAAAGAAGTGCAAAGTTTGACGGGCAAATTAGTTGCGTTAACAAGATTTGTGTCCAAGGACGCAGAAAGATAGTTGCCATTTTTCAAAACTTTGATGGGTTGTTTAAAGCAAAAAAACTTTCTATGGACAAGTGAGGCTGAAACCGCATTTCAGGAAATGAAGAAATTGTTGAAAACTTTGCCTACATTAATGGCACCAATTAAGGACGAAATTCTTTACCTCTATATATCAGTGGCAAATGAAGCCTTTGGCTCAGTTTTAGTTGCGGAAAGAGACAATATACAAAATCCAGTGTATTTTATTAGCAAAGCTCTTGCGGGTAGTGAAATAAACTATGCCCCCATTGAAAAATTTGTGTGCATTTATATTAACGTCGAGAAAACTGCGGAGATATTTTCAAGGGCATCCAATTCATGTGCTAACTAACATGCCAATCAAGCAAGTTTTAACAAAGCCATAAATATCTGGTAGGCTCGCGATGTGGGCAGTAGAGTTAGGTGCTTATGAAATCTCATATCTTCTGCGCAACGCTATAAAAGGGCAAGTTTTGGCAGATTACCTCGCAGAAATGTCTGGCGAGATGGAGGTAATTAATGTGCGAACAGAGTTAAAGCTAGTGCAAGGTGAGACATGGGATTTATTTACCGATGGAGCCTCATGCTCAGAGGGTGCTAGTGCGGGTCTAGTGTTAACAGCCCCAAGTGGTGAGGAACATACATATGAGCTACATTTCAATTTTGATGTAATAAATAATGAAGCTGAATATGAAGCACTACTTGCTGGTTTGAATATATCACCAAATTGCGAGCTTTCACAGATTCACAGCTAGTGACAAATCAGTTCAATGGCTCTTTCGACGCGCATGAACTCTCAATGCAAAAATATTTGAAGTTATTACAAGAATCGGCTACGCGGTATGAGCATTTTGAACTTGCACAAGTGCCAAGAAGCCAAAATAAGAAAGCGGATGCGTTAAGTAAGTTGGTTGCGTTAACGTTCTCACACTTTCAAAAGCAAGTTTAGGTTGAGGAGTTACCAAGCAAGTCAATTGATAATGATCTAATGGTCGCGTCCGTTGAAGAAGAACAACCAAACTGGACGGAACCAATCATGCAGTACATTCACAATGATGTTTTACCGAATGACAAACACGAAGCTCGTTTAGTTCGTGAGCGAGCACCAATCTATATCATCCAAAATGATATTTTATATCGAAAGTCATATTGTGGTCCAATGATGTGGTGTGTTGGCCCAATTAAAGCTAAGATGATAGTGGATGAAGTGCACAATGGTTCTTGCGCATTGCATTCAGGCTATAAAACTATTGCGTCTAAAATTATGCGAATGGGTTACTTTTGGCTATCCTTATATCGCGATGTTGCAAAGATTGTTAAGCGTTGCAAGAGTTACCAAAGGCATGCGCCGCAGAATAGGATGCCAAGACACGATATATCCGTGTCAATTCGCCATGACTATTTCACAAATGGGCTATTGACATTGTAGGACCATTTCCACAGGTCCTGGAAATGTCAAATTTTTAATTGTAGCAATCGACTATTTTACAAAATGGGTTGAGGCGAAGGCAGTTCGCACTATCACTGGAGTGCAAGTGCGAAATTTTGTTTGAGAATATATTGTGTGCAGATTTGGCATTCTGCGGGAGTTGGTTAGCGATCATGGGGCTCAAATAGCGAAAGACCCATTCAAAACATGGTGCGCTGATTTGAATATAATCCAAAAATTTATGTCGGTTGCGCATTCGAAAGCTAATTGTTTGTGTGAAGTAACTAATCGTGATATTGTAAGTGGAATCAAAAAACGCTTCTATGAAAAGCGCACTGGTTGGGTAGATGAGTTACCCAATGTTTTGTGGGCGCATCGTACTACTTTCAAGAAGAGTATAGGTGAAACACCTTTTAGTTTAGTATATGGCTCTGAAGCAGTAATACCCGCTGAAATTCTTGTGCCAACACATCGAGTTGCTAACTTTGATGAAGAAGCAAATAATGCGGCTTTATGTGAAAATTTGAATTTAATAGAAGAGTGCAGGTTAATGGCTGCTATCAGGGAAGCAAATAACAAACAGCAAATCCCCAAGTATTACAACAAAAGAGTGTGTGCATTGTCCTTTGATGTAGGCGAATGGGTACTATGGAATAATGATGCGAGTCAAGCAGAAAAACTTGGTAAGCTAGGGCCTAACTGAGAGGGTCCTTATCAAGTTGTTGCTATTAACGCGGCAGGTTCATACAAACTCGCAGACATAGAAGGGCGAAGTCTTTTTAATGTGTGGCATGCTGCTTTGTTGAAGAGATATTACGCATAAATTTTTAAGTATAATGTGTTAAACAACGCATGTATGTATTCAAAATGTCAAATGAAATAAACGAATGATGTTGCTATTTTTCTATGTGTTTTTTATTTTTGCAAGTCTTGCTCACACTTGTAAAAATATAATAAATGAACACGTGAATTGCATACGTGATAGAAAAGCCCACTTATATTGTTAAAATTAACAAAACTTTGTGGCTTACTTATAATTCATGAAATCTTTTCTAAGCAATTGATTTTACCATGCTAGTATGTTTCGCAAAGGCTAAGTCGCGTAGTGATGACATTGCCTGCTCACGCATAAGTTAAATATTGTGAAAGGGTGTTAATTTCCTAAGTATTTGATTTTGCCATACTTAGATGCTTCGCAATGCTAATAAATTGCCTAAGGATCGTTTCAGCGGACTTGGAAGATTCATAACGTATAAATATTTACAAATGTAGATTGTTTCACAAAAGTACATACTTATTATGTACACGATAATAAAAGTTGGAAATTGCAAAGGGCAAGTCTATGTTGTGAATACTGATGATAAAGCGCAACTAAACCATTGACAGAAAGGAATTCGAAACATAATCATAACCACTCACTTGGGTGATACACTAAGGTGTTAAGATACAAGTACTTGCAAAAAAGATAAACACTAAAATTTAATTATTAAAATGTAGAGGTAGCTGCGCACTAATATTACATATAACATCCTCATTCTTTGGACAAGTCAAGCTTGATGATGTCATCTGCAGTGGCATCATCTTGCTCGCTTATCGCGATAATTTTGGGGATGGGAATTTCCATTATATTCTCCTTAGCAATAATAAATGCTGCTTGAGTGTCTGCTACAGAGCATAAGCGGTCCGTTATTTCAGTTGGTAACGGCTCTGGCAGGTGGCAGCTGGTGGCAACCTGATCCATAAACTCCACCCTTTCGCGCAGCTGCATCGCGGCGGTATGTGGAAAACTTTTTGGAAACGGGAAGGGAGTTAAGCACTTTTCTTGACAACTCAGGCAGATGTTTGCGAAGCTTAGTAAATTCTACCTCCGCGGAGGGTTTAGCGGCTAAAGCTTTATTGGTTGTCTGCAAGTTTTTTTCGTTATATGATGCTGCAGAAAGTTGTTGCTTTAAATCTTCAATAGCAGCTTTTGCTGCGGTGACTTCCGTAGTTAGGTCAGAACAGCGCTTTTCACTATCTACGAGTTTGGCCTTTTCAGTAAAAAATTTAGCCTTTTCAACTTCAAGAACGTTGAAAAATTGTTCTTGACGGCCCATCATGTCGTAGGCAGAGTTGAATGCCATATAGAAGTTCTGCACAAAGCAGTTGTGTGCTTCTGCAGTAGGAAGCTTCGCAAACTCATGGCGAAGCTCATCTGGTATCACCAATTTCATTTGCTGGCATTGGTCTAACGCCGCAGAAGAGGAGGTACACGTGTACCCTGACAATCCGTCGACTCTTACCCCATAGGAGTCGGGCGAAGTGCGAAACAGTTCAGTAATCTTCTCCATGGTATTCGAACTCGGAAAGCTGGAGTCACCGGTTGAGTCACCTGCAATAAAAACAACTTTGCAAATTAGCAAAGAAAATTGGTACGTGCTAAGGCTATGTTGAGAAGGTAATGTTTTTGACTGACCTATCTGTTGCTCTGGATCATAATCGGATGTCACCGGGTTCTCAAAAAGACTTGTTTCGCGTTGTTTCAACTTCTTATTTTGAGACGATGGCGGTGTCTCATATGCTCGCTTGGCAGAATCTATTTTGGTGAGTGGGGATCTGGATGTTAAATCAACAACTGGTATTGGATGCTTTTCCTTCCCAGAAGTTTTTGTTGATTTTGATTCCGGGCTCGTTAATAGATTGGTAATCAAAGTTTTTAGGTTTAGCTTGCTATCGACTTCCTCGATTCTCATCTTGAAATTAAAGGGGTGGCGTGTGAATGTAAACGACTTGAAGATTGGTTGAGAAATTGATTAATGGGGAGTATTTTGATTTCAGGATGAGGATTTTATGATTTTTAATGTCCATATTGTTATGATTTAAGAGTTTATAACTACCTTTAGTGGTCTGACTCTTGGCTATTGACTACTTATATTAAAGAGAAAGGAGGGAGTAATAAATCTTATTGAAGTGAATTGTGCAAAAACTGATTACATTCGATCCTATATTTATACTGTAAATTTTACTGTGCATTATTCTATTCCTATGCATGCGTAAGTTCTGTATACAAAATTGACATCTACATAGCCACCTTATCTTGACTTTATGGTATCATAACACTCCCCCTTGGATAACAATTTTATTAGAGTGCAACTAGTACTGCTTCGTTAAAAACCTTGTTAAAGAAAACCCAGTGGGAAAAAAACTTTAGCTAAGGGAAAAAAGAGTGCAGCATAGAGTTGACTCCCCCTCAAGTAGACATCATTGAGCTTTTACATCTTTTGAACATGCCTCATGCCAATATTGTGAGTATGCGTTCTGAAAATAGCAGTTGGAAGTGCTTTGGTGAAAGGATCAGCAGAGTTTTTGCTGGATTGAACATATCTCATTTCAATCTGGTTGTCCTTAATGAGATCTTGAGTGTATGAGAAGAATCTAGGAGTTATGTGTTTTGTTTGGTCACTTTTGATATACCCTTCTTTCATCTGTGCTATGCAAGTTGCATTATCTTCATAGATAGTTGTTGGGCTTTTATCGCGTTCTAGTCCACAAGAATCAATAATGAGTTGTGTCATTGATCTCAACCAAAAATATTCCCGAGTAGCTTCATGTAATGCAATCACTTCGGCATGATTTGATGATAAGTGTTTGTTTTTAAGAACGCCATGATATTGCAGTACCTCTATTTAGGAATACATATCCATTTTGAGATTTAGCTTTATGTGGATCAGATAAATAACTTGCATCTGCATAACCAACCAAAACTTGTTTTGATTCGTTAGAATAAAATAATCTTAAATCAGTAGTTCCTCGAAGGTATTGAAATATGTGTTTGATCTCATTCCAGTGTTTTTTGGTAGGAGCTGAGCTGAACCTTGCCAATAAATTAACTGCAAAAGAAATGTCAGGTCTTGTACAATTTGTAAGATACATAAGAGCTTCAATTGCACTAAGATATGACACTTCTGGTCCCAGAATATCTTCATGATCTTCACAAGGACGAAATGGATCAGTGTCAACATTACGTGATCTAACAACCATAGAGTACTTAATGGTTTTGCCTTGTCCATATTGAAACGTTTTAAAATCTTTTCTGTATAATTTGTTTGATGTACAAGTAAACCATTAGGCATATGCTCAATTTGCAAACCAAGGAAATACTTGATTTTTCCGAGATCTTTCATTTCAAATTCTTTCTTTAGAATTTGAATGGCTTCATGGATCTCTTTATTTATACCTATGATGTTAAGATCATCGACATAAACAGCTATGATCACATATCCGGATATAGTTCTCTTAATGGATACACATGGGCAAATAAGATTATTTGTATACCCTTTGCTTATCAAGTAATCACTTAATCATTTATACCACATGCGACCCGATTGTTTCAACCCATATAAAGACCTTTGTATTTTGATTGAGTACATTTCTTTGGGTTTTGCATTGGATGCTTCTGATACATTAAATCCTTCAGGTATCTTCATATATATATTACTATCAAGTGATCCATATAGATAAGCAGTCACAACATCCATGAGATGCATTTCTAAATTTTTAGAAACTGCCAGACTGATTAAGTATCTAAAAGTAATTGCATCCATAACAGTAGAATAAGTTTCTTCATAATCAATTCCTGGTCTTTGAGAAAAACCTTGAGCTATAAGTCTAGCTTTATACCTTGAAACTTCATTTTTCTCATTTCTTTTTCGTACAAAAATCCATCTATATCGTACAGGTTTCACATCTTTAGGTGTGAGAACGATATATCCGAAAACTTTTCTTTTATTGAGCGATTCAAATTCAGCTCGTATTGCTCCTTTCCAATGATCCCAATCATATCTATTTTGACATTCCATGACAGATTTTGGTTCTGGATCATCATCATCGTCATCATTCATGATGTCATATGCAACATTATATAAAAATATCTCATCAAGATTTTTCATTTCATTTCGGTTCCATAATATTTTTGAATGTGCATAATTGATTGAAAATTCCGTATTGACATCATCAATCTCCTCTGCAGAAGGAGTATTGATTTGTGGTTCTTCTTGAACACTTTCTTTTACCTCATTATCAGCTGATTTTCTTTTTCGAGGATTTTTATCTTTGGAACCAATTGGTCTCCCACGTTTCTGGCATGGCAAAGACTCAAAAGTGACATTATTGCCAGCTTTTGGAATTTCAATTCGAGCTGGAGCACTTGCTGCTGGTATATATGATTTAGTCACTCTTTTTGTATCTGTAATGTATCAGGCAATTTATTCGCAAGTTCTTGCATATGCATTATTTTTTTGAACTTCGGTCTCACATTTTTTTATGCGAGGATCAAGATGCATTGAGGTTCACACCATGAAACATCATTTTCTTTATTTTTTATTTCTCCCCCTAATCTCGGGAACAATGTTTCATTAAAGTGACAATCAGTAAAACGTGCTGTAAAAACATCACCCGTCATGAGTTCAGTATATCTTATGATTGAAGATATTTCATATCCAACATATATTCTCATCCTTTTTGAGGACCCATTTTAGTGCGTTGTGGTGGTGCGATAGGAACATAAATCGCATAACCAAATGTTCTAAGGTGAAAAATATTTGGCTGATGGCCAAAAGCAAATTGCAAGGGAGAATATGTATGACTTGCACTTGATCTAGTGCGAATTAATATCGCATCATGTAAATTTACATGTCCCCATATAAATATTGAGAGTTTTGTACTCATTACCAATTGTCTAGTTATTAGCTGCAAGCGTTTATCTATTGATTCAGCTAAACTAATTTTGTGTATGCACATGAGCAACTGGATGTTCAACAACAATCCCTATAGACATATAATAATCATTAAATGCTTGAGATGTTAACTCACCAGCATTATCAAGTCTCATCCTTTTAATGGTGTAATCAGAATAATGTGTTCTCAATTTAATAATTTGTGCAAGAAACTTTGCAAAAGCCATATTATGGCTTGATAACACACAAACATGAGACCATCCCCTAGATGCGTCTATTAGAACCATGAAATATCAAAATGGTCCACATGATGGATGAATTGGTCCATATATATAACCTTGAATTCTTTCAAGAAATATTGGTGATTCTTTCTCAATATTCTTTTCATTAATCACCATATGTGCTTTTCATTAATCACCATATGTGCTTTTTCAATAATCACCATATGCGGGTTTCATCATATATCCTTTTCACCATATGCACTTTTAATCATATGCGCTGCGCTTTTCATCATATGCGCTTTTCATCATATGCGCTTTTTATCATGTGCACTTTTCATCATATGCGCTGTGCTTTTCATCATATGCGCTTTTCATCATATGCACTTTTTATCATATGCGCTCTTAATCATATGCGCTGCGCTTTTCATCATATGCACTTTTTGGTGCTACGTAGATATTTCTCATTTCCGGTTATCATTGACTGATAATCATATCCATTATGATATATATCAGAGAAACTTAACAAATTTCTCTTTGATTTGGGAGAAAACAAGGCATTGTTTATCAGAAAATTCGTACGATTTGGTAATATGAATTTTTGCCTTTTCCGTTCCTTATATCAAGTTTGCAAGACCTGATATAGTATTTATAATTCATTCATTTGATTTAAATCAATGAAATATTTCTTAGATTTGAGCATAGTGTGTATGTTACCACTATCTGCAATACATAGGTCTTTACCATTTAATTGATGTTGTATTTCAGCAGGATTCATACTAAAATTTCAAATAAGATAAGCAAATAATGAGTTATATTTCAGCAAGATAATCAAATTATATTACATGCAAACAAGTTACAATCTGAAGTATATAGAAGATGACACTTAATAAACATATGCGTTATGGTCTAAAACCATTTATTTATGAGTGATACATAACAAGCTAGGCATCTTAGAAAATTCAAACCATTCAAGTCTCAAGGTAGCTCAGGGTTTATTTAATCAAGATTTTTCAACAGATTCACTCTCGTTTTCTTTTCTTTTGGGACTTATTTGTAGAGCTAAACAAGATGTTCATGTATTCAAGAAATACTAGACTGATGATCCACGTTACCAGATCATTAATAAGAATCTCCGGGATTCTTATAAGAGCGTCTACTAACATCTTCAATTTTATTTTTTCATGGATCACCGTTATTTCTTGATAATTAATATCGTATCTATCTTTGAGTATTTTACATAATACACTTGCATCTTCGATCATATAATATGTAGATTCTAAGGACTCGTCAATATGTTTGCTAAGAAAAATACTTTCCATTGCTTTCTCTTGTTCGGAACAATTGTTATTTTCATTCAGGGTTTCTAAAATACCAATTGATTCGAGATGTTTTTCTACATTCATAACCCATGTTAAGTAGTTGTTCCCACTTGATTCTAAAGGAGCAAATTTAAGTTTTTTCAAATTCGACATTTTCTATTATCAAAAGATGAACAACATAAATCATAATCATAATCAACTTCTATTCATAGACAAATAATAAAATGAAACTAGAATCATTTTAAATTCATAAGTAGCAAACAACAGAATAATGGCATAATTACAAATGATAAAACCACAAGAGCATGATAGAATATAGGTTCACCCCGTGGTATATTAGCAACAATGATGATAGTTAGTATGACTAATACAATAGGAAAATTCATCCTTGTGTGAATTATCTTTACAAAAAACTTTTTGAGAGTGGTAATCTGAGAAAATGAAGATTGATTTGTGAAAATGTGAAAACGGAGATGTTTATTTTATATTTGAAAAATATAGTCGTTGTAACGTCGTCAGTTGACGTTAACAACCGTTATGTATATATGACCGTTGTAACGTCGTTAGTTGACGTTAACGACTGTTATGTACTCGTTGTATTAATAATAATTTTAATAAAAGAATTTTAGTAGTATAAATACGATTACTATAAATACATTTAGTACAAATACGTTTAGTATAAATACGAAGATTAAGAGAATAAACATATTATGCATAAATAATAAATTTTAAGAATAAACATTAGTATGCATGAAATAAATAATGATTAATTGCATAAGTAATCATAAATGTTAGATAACATAAATATGAATGTTAGTGAAGTTAATAAGAGTTAGATTACAGAAATATAATTCAGGCGGTATAACCGACCATATATAACTTAAATAACATAAAAATAAATGTTAGTGAAGTTAATAAAAGTTAGATTACATAAATATAATTCAGGCGGTATAACCGACCATATATAACTTAAATAACATAAATATAAATGTTAGTGAAGTTAATAAAAGTTAGATTACAGAAATATAATTTTACTTATGATGATAATAATATTTACCTTACTAATAAATAATAGAAGATATCGTTAAAGAATTTCTTACCTTGATTAGTGACTTGTGCTTGCTTAGATAAACCTTGATTATACGGAGCACTTCGTGCTGATAACGTGTTATGATTTAAGAGTTTATAACTACCTTTAGTGTTCTGACTCTTGGCTATTGACTACTGATATTAAAGAGAAAGGAGGGAGTAATAAATCTTATTGAAGTGAATTGTGCAAAAACTGATTACATTCGATCCTATATTTATACTATAAATTTTACTGTGCATTATTCTATTCCTATGCATGCGTAAGTTCTGTATACAAAATTGACATCCACATAGCCACCTTATCTTGACTTTATGGTATCATAACACACACACACACACACACACACACACACACACACACACAAACACACATATATATATATATATATATATATATATATATATATATATATATATATATATATATATATATATATATGGAGGTTGAGAATGTTAATCAATTATGCTTAAGCCCCAATCATGTTAATTTAACGGTAATATTTTTCGTCAACGGTTGAAAACGGTAACTTTGTTTGATTAAACGGTAACAAAGGCATAGCGAAGTAATTCAATGCGGGTTGCAGTAATAAGTAACTGCGAATTTTATTTTTTAGAGTTTATCATGCTGCATTTCTTATGCAAAATATACCATAATGAAATGGGGGGACTTAATCATATACATGGCATTGTATATGTATATTTTAAGTGCTAAAAGATGAAAACAGAAGTTACGCGAAGTATGCTTAAAGGATTTGGAAGATCCACTGAAAATTAAGTTCGCGGATAAGATGGCGCATTAATAAAGATTGCGGATTCCTTCCGCTAAGTCAATGCGGATAATAGTTAGTCCGCACACCACGACTATTCTAAAAACTATAAATAGGGAGTTTGGCCTCTTATTTATAGGTTGTTGATTATCTGCCATTTGCTCTAACCTTTGTAATTTTCACTTATGACTTTGCCCAAAGAATTTTTACATTGTGTTAAGGTGAATTATGCAAATCAATAATCAAGACCGGGTCGGGGTGGTTGATCACTTGATGGTTAAAGTGAAAGACGATCATCAGGGCCCAAAACAATCATCAACATCTCATTCCACCACTTTAATCTCATTGCACTTAATCCTTAATTAAGTAATATTAATATAGGATTGATCAATTTGAGATACTAATAATCATTAATGTCAAATATCTTAGGCATAAATTTTACGGTATATCTTAGGATGATTAGAAAAGATCAAAGACGATCACATGACAATTCGATTACGCCACCATCTGAGTACAAAGACTCGCCGTTTCGGAATTTTGTTTGAAAAGATTGAACTTTATAATAAGTCATTCTTTTTTTTCTCCTTTTTAATGGAGAATCTTCTTAGAATTAGGGAACTTGCGGGCATAGCCCAACGGTTCTTCTCATGTACTTTGTGTCATGGGATATGGAGAGGTCATAGGTTCGATCTTTAGGAATGACATGATTTTCTTTAAACCAATTGAACACCAATAATGGTGGTATATATTGACTCTATAGAGAGGTTTTACCGGATTCGTTCACGGACCTCTACCCGGACCACTGCCCGAATGGATGTGTTCCCCGGGTACCGTCGATCGGGTTCGGGTTTCCGCCCGAACGTGTGTATTACGTGTAAATGATGAGGGTCGTTGAAATAAATGATCTACTGATGTCAAAAAATCGCCGTTTAAAGAAAATCTTCTTAGAATTAGGAAAAGGGAGAATTAATTAAAATTATTATTATTATTATTATTATTATTATTATTATTATTATTATTATTATTATTATTATGTTTGGCATGGTACGAAATATTTAACCGTTTTGTTGATTGATACTTTCATACTTCGATCCCATAAAAGTAAAAGTAAACTGTTTGTAAGTAGGGAAATGTATGGTTGCACTAAGAGTAATATTTTTGGGTTTGTCTTAAGTTAGATATTCGTCAAATAAGTAACCATTACTTTACTTAGGAGTATAAATTAAGTGAAAATATATTGTGCCTATCTAATAAGTTTTCAGTTTTGAAGGAAGTTAGAACAATAATTTAAATTAATTTTGTTATTGGCAAAAATTTGGTATAATAGTATTGACAGGGCCCAAGGCACATTTGGATTCAGGTGGCTTGTATGGCTACCTCAAGTGAATTGGCCCTGGCCCAACGAAGGTAGAAACTTTGCCATTTATCGATTTTCACAAAAATATACGGGAAAGTGGTCAAAATACCCTTTTTTATAGTGTTCAACAAAATGCCCTTTAATTCTGATATTGCAAAAATGATCCCTGAACACGCATCACGCACCATGCATGGTGCGGATGCGTGTTAACAAGATACTAACCGATACAATCATTTTTCCACGCAAAAGTTTATAGGCTACAATTTAAAATAATAAATTATTTGAGCTTAATTTGATGAAAAAAGTAGGCTATCTATTTCGTTGGTAAATATGGGCACCACACACTATGCTGCTTGGTGCGTGGTGTGTGTTCGAATAACAAAATGGATATTTCGGTAAGTATCAGAGGCGGTTTATGTAGGGGCAAGGGGGCGCCCTCTCCCAGTGGATTTGTAATTTTTAACAATTTTTAGTGTAAAAATTTTAAATTTTTCGACTTTGCATCTAGTCGATTTTTTTTTGCCCCGAAACCTACATATTTTGCACCAAAACTTTCAAATGTTTTTCAAAAACATCCAAATTTTGTTCAAAAACATCCAAATTTTACCCAATAACCTCCAGATTTTGCCCACAAACCTTCGGTATTGTGCCCAAAAACCTCCATATTTTTCAAAAAAAAAATTGCTACGTTTTAAAACAAAATTTCGCCCCCATTGATAAAAAAATCCTGCTTCCGCCATGGGTAAGTATATTAGTAACGCGCATCCATAAAAGGCACCAAACATGGATGTGTGGTGCGTGATGCGTGTTCAGGTGACATTTTTTGCATTTACCAGATTTAAAGGGCATTTTGTCAAACATTTTTGGAAAGGAGAGTATTTTGACCAATTTCCTTGTATACGAATTTTGTACCGGCATCAATATTATTTTTGATAAATTTATACACTGGGTGTGTTTGTTATACCAGTTTATGGGAGCTTCTAAAAGTTTGATCTAATGATTTTAATAAGCTACAAGACATAAGCTTTGTTTATTAGACATAAAAAATAAATCTTATGAAAATCATAAGCTCTTAAAAAGTAAAATACTTACAGTAATTTATGAAGAAAAAAAAAAGTAGAGCTTATAAATTGGACACTAAGCTTCATCTAATTTGCCAAACACTTGTAAAAAATATTATAATAAATTTCAGCTATCAGCTTCAAAAATAAGCACTAGCTCTAACTTATAAGCTTCAACTATAACTACAAGCTCCAGCTCGTTTTATTCAAACACACTCTTTATTACAATTTCAACATAAATATTTATTTATTACAATTCTTGGGTAAAATATTTTTTTAAGTAACATAATAAAATTGTACATTTATTGGTTAATTAATAAATTATACACTATCGCTTTAAAGTTTAAAGGACATTCAGAACATGCTTATTATAAAGCAAACAACTTTTTCTCTATATACAATTTATACATATATTAAGAGATTATAATCATTTAGTAAGTTTTGAAAAGAATTGAGTTTTATGATCTATGAAAAAAATCTTTAAACTTTACAGATGCTAAACTAATAGTTAGGCCATCTCCAACGCAACATTACCACCACCATCTGACGTTGATTTGGCACCGGTGATTTCGCTTAACGCCATTAACACGGCGTCACCGATGACACGAAGCCGACGTTTGTTATTTGTGAAACAGAGAGGAAATCGGAGGCGTCAGGTGATATGGAGGCTTTTGATTGGTTCACTTTTGTTTCTTGATGTTTTTTTAGTCTCTAAAAATAATTCAAAGTAGAAGAATAGAAGAAGAAAATTGAAAAATGGGTGCTATACAAAATGGTGAAGAAAAGAGAAGAATATAAGAAAGAAAAAAAAAATTCCTTAGGTTTAAAAAAGCTCACTTTTTTGAATTAATTACGGAGTATTTTTGCGCCAAATTTTTTTAAATTTAAGCCTAATATCGTATATGTAGTTGACACATTATTTTAATTCAATCATAAATTTTATTTTAATTATTATTTGACTTTATATTTATAAGTTAATTATTTTATTTTTATATAATTAATGTTTTAATTATTATATTTATATTTATACTTGTTTGATTTTAATTTATATAATTTAATTATATAATGCATATTATATATATATATATATATATATATATATATATATATATATATATATATATATATATATATATATATATATATATATAGTGGACCAATCTATGGATAAGCACTAAATGTGGTACAAACTGGATAAGTGAATATGAGCCTCACATTTTAGAAATTCCTATTTTATACTAAAAAAACGCGAAGAGGTATTTTGGTCATTTTCATAATTTAATTTCCGTATCTCTTTTTTTATCGGCAATTGAAAATCCTTCAGTCCCCAATTTTTATAAACCCTAAATAAAAAACGTACTTGCTTACTTACTGTAACAGAATTAGACACAAACACAAACGAATCTGCATTGTTTTTATCGATCACGTTGTCCTAATTGATCTAAGATTCAATCGATCGATTGATTCAACCTTTTATACCTAATTGATTGATCTAAGATTCAATCGATCGATTGATTGATTCATCAATCCGTTAATTTGAATCGAATCGAATCGAATCACATAACTGTATGTGAAAATGGTAAATAAAGAAGAACTGGAGTCCGTACAAGAGAATTTTCATCCACCGTTGAAATGTCCCGTTCTTATTGATTAAAAACGTTCCATATTAATTGATTTCGTTGCGAGGTTTTGACCTCTATATGAGACGTTTTTCAAAGACTGCATTCATTTTTAAAACAAACCATAACCTTTATTTCATAAATAAAGGTTTAAAAAGCTTTACGTAGATTATCAAATAATGATAATCTAAAATATCCTGTTTACACACGACCATTATATAATGGTTTACAATACAAATATGTTACATCGAAATCAGTTTCTTGAATGCAGTTTTTACACAATATCATACAAACATGGACTCCAAATCTTGTCCTTATATTAGTATGCAACAGCGGAAGCTCTTAATATTCACCTGAGAATAAACATGCTTTAAACGTCAACAAAAATGTTGGTGAGTTATAGGTTTAACCTATATATATCAAATCGTAACAATAGACCACAAGATTTCATATTTCAATACACATCCCATACATAGAGATAAAAATCATTCATATGGTGAACACCTGGTAACCGACAATAACAAGATGCATATATAAGAATATCCCCATCATTCCGGGACACCCTTCGGATATGATATAAATTTCGAAGTACTAAAGCATCCGGTACTTTGGATGGGGTTTGTTAGGCCCAATAGATCTATCTTTAGGATTCGCGTCAATTAGGGTGTCTGTTCCCTAATTCTTAGATTACCAGACTTAATAAAAAGGGGCATATTCGATTTCGATAATTCAACCATAGAATGTAGTTTCACGTACTTGTGTCTATTTTGTAAATCATTTATAAAACCTGCATGTATTCTCATCCCAAAAATATTAGATTTTAAAAGTGGGACTATAACTCACTTCACAGATTTTTACTTCGTCGGGAAGTAAGACTTGGCCACTGGTTGATTCACGAACCTATAACAATATATACATATATATCAAAGTATGTTCAAAATATATTTACAACACTTTTAATATATTTTGATGTTTTAAGTTTATTAAGTCAGCTGTCCTCGTTAGTAACCTACAACTAGTTGTCCACAGTTAGGTGTACAGAAATAAATCGATAAATATTATCTTGAATCAATCCACGAACCAGTGTATACGTATCTCAGTATTGATCACAACTCAAACTATATATATTTTGGAATCAACCTCAACCCTGTATAGCTAACTCCAACATTCACATATAGAGTGTCTATGGTTGTTCCGAAATATATATAGATGTGTCGACATGATAGGTCGAAACATTGTATACGTGTTTATGGTATCTCAAGATTACATAATATACAATACAAGTTGATTAAGTTATGGTTGGAATAGATTTGTTACCAATTTTCACGTAGCTAAAATGAGAAAAATTATCCAATCTTGTTTTACCCATAACTTCTTCATTTTAAATCCGTTTTGAGTGAATCAAATTGCTATGGTTTCATATTGAACTCTATTTTATGAATCTAAACAGAAAAGTATAGGTTTATAGTCGGAAAAATAAGTTACAAGTCGTTTTTGTAAAGGTAGTCATTTCAGTCGAAAGAACGACGTCTAGATGACCATTTTAGAAAACATACTTCCACTTTGAGTTTAATCATAATTTTTGGATATAGTTTCATGTTCATAATAAAAATCATTTTCTCAGAATAACAACTTTAAAATCAAAGTTTATCATAGTTTTTAATTAACTAACCCAAAACAGCCCGCGGTGTTACTACGACGGCGTAAATCCGGTTTTACGGTGTTTTTCGTGTTTCCAGGTTTTAAATCATTAAGTTAGCATATCATATAGATATAGAACATGTGTTTAGTTGATTTTAAAAGTCAAGTTAGAAGGATTAACTTTTGTTTGCGAACAAGTTTAGAATTAACTAAACTATGTTCTAGTGATTACAAGTTTAAACCTTCGAATAAGATAGCTTTATATGTATGAATCGAATGATGTTATGAACATCATTACTACCTTAAGTTCCTTGGATAAACCTACTGGAAAAGAGAAAAATGGATCTAGCTTCAATGGATCCTTGGATGGCTCGAAGTTCTTGAAGCAGAATCATGACACGAAAACAAGTTCAAGTAAGATCATCACTTGAAATAAGATTGTTATAGTTATAGAAATTGAACCAAAGTTTGAATATGATTATTACCTTGTATTAGAATGATAACCTACTGTAAGAAACAAAGATTTCTTGAGGTTGGATGATCACCTTACAAGATTGGAAGTGAGCTAGCAAACTTGAAAGTATTCTTGATTTTATGAAACTAGAACTTTTGGAATTTATGAAGAACACTTAGAACTTGAAGATAGAACTTGAGAGAGATCAATTAGATGAAGAAAATTGAAGAATGAAAGTGTTTGTAGGTGTTTTTGGTCGTTGGTGTATGGATTAGATATAAAGGATATGTAATTTTGTTTTCATGTAAATAAGTCATGAATGATTACTCATGTTTTTGTAATTTTATGAGATATTTCATGCTAGTTGCCAAATGATGGTTCCCACATGTGTTAGGTGACTCACATGGGCTGCTAAGAGCTGATCATTGGAGTGTATATACCAATAGTACATACATCTAAAAGTTGTGTATTGTACGAGTACGAATACGGGTGCATACGAGTAGAATTGTTGATGAAACTGAACGAGGATGTAATTGTAAGCATTTTTGTTAAGTAGAAGTATTTTGATAAGTGTATTGAAGTCTTTCAAAAGTTTATAAATACATATTAAAACACTACATGTATATACATTTTAACTGAGTCGTTAAGTCATCGTTAGTCGTTACATGTAAGTGTTGTTTTGAAACCTTTAGGTTAACGATCTTGTTAAATGTTGTTAACCCAATGTTTATAATATCAAATGAGATTTTAAATTATTATATTATCATGATATTATCATGTATGAATATCTCTTAATATGATATATATACATTAAATGTCTTTACAACGATAATCGTTACATATATGTCTCGTTTAAAAATCATTAAGTTAGTAGTCTTATTTTTACATATGTAGTTCATTGTTAATATACTTAATGATATGTTTACTTATCATAGTATCATGTTAACTATATATATATATCCATATATATGTCATCATATAGTTTTTACAAGTTTTAACGTTCGTGAATCACCGGTCAACTTGGGTGGTCAATTGTCTATATGAAACATATTTCAATTAATCAAGTCTTAACAAGTTTGATTGCTTAACATGTTGGAAACATTTAATCATGTAAATATCAATCTCAATTAATATATATAAACATGGAAAAGTTCGGGTCACTACAACCGTCAGCCACCGCATATGGCATTCTGCTATATTAGGTGAACAGGTTCTATTCTATATATACTGAGTTAACACACCCTTTGCCCCACAGGTTCTAATATATATATATATATATATATATATATATATATATATATATATATATATATATATATATATATATATATATATATATATATATATATATATATATATATATATATATATATATATATATCATTCATGCTAATCTTGTTACATATAAGGATCATATATATTCAGGTACAATGCTTCATTAATTGTAATATGATAGTAATATACGTAATATATGTGCCATATTATTTATAAGAGGCTGATCAAATTGTGGTAGGGGTTTGATTGATTATGCATCTTTATAATTTGAATTGCTGATGAGTTCTTTAAAAAGGTGAAATGAAATTTGAGTGTTTGGATAGTTGTTGTGATTTAGCTTATTTTAGGCGAAAATGCCTTTTTAGCTTAAATCGAGATTTTTCTATTTTAGGTGATTAGGTTCTCTTTTTCACATATATTGAGTTAACACACCTTTGAACGTCTCATAGTAAACTAGTAACTTTTGTTTGGCGTCTGATATTTATTCATTCATGTGACTTCTGTTGCATAGAAAGAATATATATTCAGGGCACGATGCTTTGATGATATCCTAATTCATGTGCCATATTGATTATTTGAGGTGTGATCAATAAAATATGCTTAAAGAGGGAGTTGAAGGTGACCATGTTTGTTAGCATCTGGGTTACAATAGTTTCCTATCTCGGTCTCTAAATTCTATTATATTCTATACTTTTAGGATAAGGATGGGAAGGAATTGGATGGATAAAATATGAATTACTTTTATGCTGCATTCTGGAGTTTTTAAATAAACAGAAAGGAAAGGAATTGGATGGATAAAATATGATCTAACGATTCTTGAGTTTTTTTTATAAAGGATAAGGATGGGAAGGAAAGGGTTTGGGGAGAGATCTCATGAGCTTTTCATAGTAAATAACAATCAGCTCATATTTGAGATGATAGGGAACTTGTACTGGCCATTTTATCCCCAACTTCACAATTTTGTTACTTTTCTTCTTCCAGCTAAAGAAAAATTGTGCTCTTTAAACACATCTCATCTTCTCGTTATATGTTCAATTTTTTATTCAGTTTGATTTTAAATAATTACGTCTGCTATGTTACAATGTACATCTAATGTTGTAAGTCTCATTTTCTTTATTAAACGACCTATTATACGCAGTTCATATATAATAATCGGAACGATGAACTTTCGGCCCGTTTTGATTTGTTTTGATTCGTTACCATCACAGATATGGATATTGAAAGATTACTAAGGTCACATATTAATATTCGAAATTGGATAAGATTTACTTTCAAGATGAAACCGAGTTTGTTCCGAAACTTGAGCATAAACGTTTTCGTTTTCACATATGGTTGTATGGTTTTCATTTTTTGTTATTATGTCTACACAAGTTCTCTTTTTCAGCTCTTCTATATGATTCTTGGTATAAATGAATGCTTAACATGGTTTGAAGTTTGTGTTTTGTTGTAACTCAGTATTGGAATGCAATGACACAGGGGTTTGTAAGTCAGTATGCAGGTAGCATTCAAGTTATGTTTGTCACGAGAACAATTGTATTTGTCCCTTTTTAGCTTGAATTCGTGAATCAGTGTCCCTATTTTTCTCTATTTAGCTAACAAAAATATACGAATAATTGATTTACATCAGTTAATCACTATGATCGAAATATTTGAAAGAGTATAAATGTAAAACTGCATTTTAATTAAATTCTTTTCTTTTACTTTCTTTCCAAATCGAGAATACATTTAACTTATTTTATTTTACATTCCTTTTCATATTTATTCTCTCTTTCCCTTTCTACCCCATTCCTTTCTATCGAAAAAAACTCGAGAACACGATATGACCAAAGTGATGTAATGAAGTATATTATTTTTGTCCACAGCTTCCTAAAGATGATATAATAAAGGACAAGAGAAAAGGAAGAAAGAGGTGGAAGAGAAGCTGAAAGTCTTGAATGAACGAAAGCACAAATTGGTACAAGTATTAAAATAGGTGATAACACGCTTCTTTACCATTTGATATGATACAGTTTTTTAGACCCTTATGCAATTGTGTAACGACCCTGGATTTTCCAACGTTTAATTATTAATAATTTATTATTAATGCTTGCGTTTTAATAAACGTGTTCTTATACGTGTTACTTGTTACCGTATTTAACTTTTCATGATCCAACTTGTCTTTGTGACACACGTACTTTTCACGAATAATATTTTCGAATATTATTTACATTCATGGTTATTTATTATTAATCATTTTAATTAACTAGTGTTACTAGTTAATTACTTGGGCTTGATTTATTTAATTACATATTTACTTGGACTTGGGCCTTTATTATTGGAAATGGACTTGGAAGCCCACCGTACACTCTTAATGGACTTGTAAGCCCATGATATATGCTAGTATTACATTAAGATGAAACTAGATTAGTTAATGTTATGAGGAGGCTAGTTACAAGAATACTTACACTCTTTTTTCTCACACCATTTAACTTTTATACCACTTCAAGCTCTCACCTTCTCCCCATGCATGAAAGTGCATTTGATTCCTTCCTTTTTTTGATGCAAACCGTCAGCCAAGAGTGTGTAGGAGGGAGGAGTTCAATTTTTTTTTTTTTTTGTATACTTATTCACTTATACTCTTTCATTTTTACACACACTTCATTACTTACACTTCTTTTCTCTCATTTTTCTCTCAACTTTGTAAGTTACAAACTCTATTTCTCCTTTCTTTTTCTCTTCAAAACCGCCACCATCAATCATCATTTACTTGTCTTTGTTTGTTGTTTAATTACTTGTAGTTGTTTGTTGTTGTTAAGAATCAAACTTTCTAGTTTTATTCTTCATATTATCTTGTTATTTCAAGAACAAACAAGAACCAAGTGAGGATCAAGTTTATAGTTTGATTCCTCCATAATACTTGTTAAAACAAAAGTTCATAAGTTTCATTTTCATACTTGTGTTCATGTTTGTAAACTTAAGGTTTACTTTCTTAAAAGATCAAAGTCTTGGCTTGAATCTTTCTAAGTATGAACAACCATGAACTTATTACTTGTAGAACTAGTTTATTTCTTCATGTTATGTACTTTTAAACTTGTGATTTGTTGCTTGTTGGTCAAGTGTTACTAGTTAATCTTGATCTCATTTTTCTTGAACTAAAGTTAACTTTATAAGTTCAAGAACATGAAAGTATAACTTTCTAGTTATAACTTCATATACTCATGTTGGATCTAAGTTTATATAACTTATGGTCTTCTAATTTTGTTGTAAATAAGAGCTTACAAGCTTACATACATTTTTCAAGTTGAAAATCTAAGTTTCATAATTTATGGTTTCATTAAAGTGTAGATCCAAGTTCTATAACTTAGGATCTAACTTAAGAACATTAGATCTAGACTTTTGGGTCTAGAATCTTCAAGATCTAATTAAGAACTATGTTCTACAACTTAAGATCTTGTTTATTTAGTTTACTTTCAAGTTTATAGCTTATTATTTTTATTAGAACTCATGTATGTGTCGGATCTAAGATCTTGATGTAACTTTGGTTCATCAAACTACATACAACTCTTAAGTGAGTTGTGCTACATATCTTAGACTTACACTAGTGTTATGATGATCGAACCTTGGTTAAGATGATGCAAACACATCAACAAGTTGTACACTTGAAGCTATACGCATCAAGGATGAGAACCGTGATGAGCATCAAGCACCAAGAACCCACCGGAACACATTTACTTACTGTTTCTGGAACTGATCAGACTACCTAGGCTACTGTAAAGTTTATTTTCAGTTAGTTCGGTTCGAGTAGATGATTTTCCGTTTATACCTTGTCTTAATCCGAGTTACGGCTTAGGATCTATGGCCTCCCGAAAGTCACTACACCCTATTAACGTTGTGCTGAAATTTCTGACCTACTCGCACTTAAACCGTCACCACGGTCAAACGAAGACGAGTTTCGTTCTGAAAATTGGTCAGTCCCTAGGGAACTCATATACGGAGCCATGCCACTGGTCTCACCTCATTTCAGTTTGTATAGAGGTCTTGGCGACTGAACGAAGTCAGCCTTTATTTCAAACCCTAGTCTTGACTTAAAACTTACTTTACACTTTTTGTTTAATGATGAATGATGATGGTACTTAAGACCTAATTTACATACATTTAAACCTTTGGAAACGATTTACTGACTTAGTAACTTTTGACTTAGGTTGAGGACCTTCCGGACCAACTACTTGCTTACTATTTCCGCGTATCGACTTTTACTACTTTTCACTGTGAGTTATAGCATCCCTTTTTACTTTAAATATTTTGGGAACTGAGAATACATGCCCATTTTACATTTTACATACTAGGCACGAGTACTTAAACTTTATATATGTGTGGGTTATACAATGGCATAAACTTTCCCCTTAGCTCGGTAACGTTTAGTCATTGGTCTTTGAACCGGTGAACGCGAATCTTAGATATAGATCCACAGGGTTTGACATCCCCACTCGGGCTAGTAGTGCTAGCATTTAACGGGTGTTTAATACTTCGTAAACTTACGCACTCTCCAAGTGTACTTTTAGGGGGTGTTATTTACGTTAAGTTAGTTACCAAGTGCCCACGGTTATACATATACTTTTCATACTGTTTTGAAACGCTGTTGAAGCACTGAAATCTCGTGGCCTACCTTACATTACTGTTATACTTAAACTATAGCTCACCAACCTTTGTGTTGACGTTTTTAAGCATGTTTTTCTCAGGTGCTTAAGGTTTACTTGCTTCCGCTGTACTAGTTATGCTTTGTAGACACCCGCTGCACTTATTAGAGATGTCACCGCATGAAACGTTTATTTTGCATTCAAACTATATTACTTTTGAAACGATGTATTTGTAACGACCTATGGGTCACGTACTATTATTGCTTGCTATTCGTAGAAGCATACTTTTGGTTGTTAAACATTTGACGTTGGTTAAAACGTCACCTTTATTCATGAATGCAAACTTGTTTTGAAACAACATATAGTATTTGACCTTGTAATGATCATGTTGTTGATGATTCGTACACGATGGTTTTGTACGGGGCATCACATTTGATATCAGAGCATTGGTTGTAGGGAATTAGGTTGCATTAGTGAGTCTGGACCGACCCGAGTAGGATTCACTAATAGAACTAATCTGCAACTTGCTAGTTTACTTGTTTCTGCTGAACTTGCTGCATACTGCTGCCTACTTTTACTGCTATATATCGTATGCTACTACATAATTTCAATGCTGCATGCTATTATCTATTTTCGATTGCATGATACTTGTCTTTATTGCCATGCTACTTACTGCTATAGATGATCTAGACTGTCTTAGTTACTTTGCCTAATACGTGTTTGCTTTATGACTTACTGACATGGAAAAGTTATTTTTCCTTGTTCAGATGTCGGATGTCCCACCTGTTATCATTTTGGAGAGTGACACAGACTCATCCGCCACCTCGCCTGCCATTGTTGCCGATTCTCAGATCTCATCGTCGACACCTTCCAGCGATTCTGGCGCTTCATCCTCTGGAGCCAGTAGCCATGCACCCGACCCAGTGGTCACCTCTGACGGAGCCGATGACCTACAGGAGATTCCAGCTCCACTTGCCCCAGGACCCTCGGAGCCACAGCACCATTTCGGTGGTGCTGTGATTCCCGCGGAACTTGAGGAAGGTCCGTTCCGTAATGAGCATAACCATTGGTGTCGATGCCTTCCTGATGGACGCCTCGTGCCGATCCCGCCTTTCAGATACCGACTGATGATAGCCGGCCGAGCAGAGCCACCCGTGCAGCCACCCCTAGATGATTCCGACGACTCATCATCCGACGACTCATCCTATGATGACTCCAGTGACGAGGATTCTGACGAGGATCCTGAGGAAGCACCCGTGCAGCCACCCTCTACCCCGCCGAAGAAGCGGTATCGTTTCGACGGTACTGTTATTCCTGGGGTTAACGGAGGGAGATCGTCCGTTAATGCACATGGACTGAGGACTAGAGTTACCGCCCGTAAGCGACTTGTGCCGTATCCTGCTGATCCATTCATATGTAAGGCTCCCCGTTACGCAGCATCTACTTCTGGTGCCGGACCGTCTGCACCACCAGCTCCACCAGCACCATCAGCACCGCCTGCTCCATCAACCTCTCCCTTTATCGAGGAACTGACGAGGGAGGTGGATATCCTTCGTGCTCGAGTAACTGAGCTCGAGGACCAGGTGTCCCACATGATGGACATCCTTTACCCACCATCACCATAGGGCTTTTGTATTAGATTTCATTATGTAATCTCATTTCTAGTTTTATGTTTTACTTATGTAATGTGCGAACCTATGCGGATGTATGCAACTTATTATTAATGAATGGACTTTGCGTTGTTTAATTTTTGTACGATGTTCCATTTATGTTACAGTGTGATGATTTTGTGGTATCTGAATCTATTTGCGTTACTTAATTAACATGTGATGTGTTGATTCCATGTTGGTTACCATATACTGTATTATTATATATTGAATGCTGGATTTTGACTTGAGTCAAAATTTTTGTTCAGAACATCAATGGCCAACGGAAGATCAACACCCACCGCAGCACAAATCGGAGAAATGATCACTGAAAGAGTAGCCGCAGCTTTAGCGGAAATGAACCCCCAAGCCCCACCAGTTAACCAACCCATTCATAATGGGTGTACTTACAAGGAATTCCAAAGCTGCAAACCCCACAACTTTAGCGATACTTGAAATGTCCCGTTCTTATTGATTAAAAACGTTCCATATTAATTGATTTCGTTGCGAGGTTTTGACCTCTATATGAGACGTTTTTCAAAGACTGCATTCATTTTAAAACAAACCATAACCTTTATTTCATCAATAAAGGTTTAAAAAGTTTTACGTAGATTATCAAATAATGATAATCTAAAATATCCTGTTTACACACGACCATTACATAATGGTTTACAATACAAATATGTTACAACAAAATAAGTTTCTTGAATGCAGTTTTTACACAATATCATACAAACATGGACTCCAAATCTCGTCCTTATTTAAGTATGCGACAGCGGAAGCTCTTAATAATCACCTGAGAATAAACATGCTTAAAATGTCAACAAAAATGTTGGTGATTTATAGGTTTAACCTATATATATCAAATCATAATAATAGACCACAAGATTTCATATTTCAATACACATCCCATACATAGAGATAAAAGTCATTCATATGGTGAACACCTGGTAACCGACATTAACAAGATGCATATATAAGAATATCCCCATCATTCCGGGACACCCTTCGGATATGATATAAATTTCGAAGTACTAAAGCATCCGGTACTTTGGATGGGGCTTGTTGGGCCCGATAGATCTATCTTTAGGATTCGCGTCAATTAGGGTGTCTGTTCCCTAATTCTTAGATTACCAGACTTAATAAAAAGGGGCATATTCGATTTCGATAATTCAACCATAGAATGTAGTTTCACGTACTTGTGTCTATTTTGTAAATCATTTATAAAACCTGCATGTATTCTCATCCCAAAAATATTAGATTTTAAAAGTGGGACTATAACTCACATTCACAGATTTTTACTTCGTCAGGAAGTAAGACTTGGCCACTGGTTGATTCACGAACCTATAACAATATATACATATATATCAAAGTATGTTCAAAATATATTTACAACACTTTTAATATATTTTTATGTTTTAAGTTTATTAAGTCAGCTGTCCTCGTTAGTAACCTACAACTAGTTGTCCACAATTAGATGTGCAGAAATAAATCGATAAATATTATCTTGAATCAATCCACGACCCAGTGTATACGTATCTCAGTATTGATCACAACTCAAACTATATATATTTTGGAATCAACCTCAACCCTGTATAGCTAACTCCAACATTCACATATAGAGTGTCTATGGTTGTTCCGAAATATATATAGATGTGTCGACATGATAGGTCGAAATATTGTATACGTGTCTATGGTATCTCAAGATTACATAATATACAATACAAGTTGATTAAGTTATGGTTGGAATAGATTTGTTACCAATTTTCACGTAGCTAAAATGAGAAAAATTATCCAATCTTGTTTTACCCATAACTTCTTCATTTTAAATCCGTTTTGAGTGAATCAAATTGCTATGGTTTCATATTGAACTCTATTTTATGAATCTAAACAGAAAAAGTATAGGTTTATAGTCGGAAAAATAAGTTACAAGTCGTTTTTGTAAAGGTAGTCATTTCAGTCGAAAGAACGACGTCTAGATGACCATTTTAGAAAACATACTTCCACTTTGAGTTTAACCATAATTTTTGGATATAGTTTCATGTTCATAATAAAAATTATTTTCTCAGAATAACAACTTTTAAATCAAAGTTTATCATAGTTTTTAATTAACTAACCCAAAACAGCCCGCGGTGTTACTACGACGGCGTAAATCCGGTTTTACGGTGTTTTTCGTGTTTCCAGGTTTTAAATCATTAAGTTAGCATATCATATAGATATAGAACATGTGTTTAGTTGATTTTAAAAGTCAAGTTAGAAGGATTAACTTTTGTTTGCGAACAAGTTTAGAATTAACTAAACTATGTTCTAGTGATTACAAGTTTAAACCTTCGAATAAGATAGCTTTATATGTATGAATCGAATGATGTTATGAACATCATTACTACCTTAAGTTCCTTGGATAAACCTACTGGAAAATAGAAAAATGGATCTAGCTTCAACGGATCCTTGGATGGCTCGAAGTTCTTGAAGCAGAATCATGACACGAAAACAAGTTCAAGTAAGATCATCACTTGAAATAAGATTGTTATAGTTATAGAAATTGAGCCAAAGTTTAAATATGATTATTACCTTGTATTAGAATGATAACCTACTGTAAGAAACAAAGATTTCTTGAGGTTGGATGATTACCTTACAAGATTGGAAGTGAGCTAGCAAACTTGAAAGTATTCTTGATTTTATGTAACTAGAACTTGTAAAATATATGAAGAACACTTAGAACTTGAATATAGAACTTGAGAGAGATCAATTAGATGAAGAAAATTGAAGAATGAAAGTGTTTGTAGGTGTTTTTGGTCGTTGGTGTATGGATTAGATATAAAGGATATGTAATTTTGTTTTCATGTAAATAAGTCATGAATGATTACTCATATTTTTGTAATTTTATGAGATATTTCATGCTAGTTGCCAAATGATGGTTCCCACATGTGTTAGGTGACTCACATGGGCTGCTAAGAGCTGATCATTGGAGTGTATATACCAATAGTACATACATCTAAAAGCTGTGTATTGTACGAGTACGAATACGGGTGCATACGAGTAGAATTGTTGATGAAACTGAACGAGGATGTAATTGTAAGAATTTTTGTTAAGTAGAAGTATTTTGATAAGTGTCTTGAAGTCTTTCAAAAGTGTATGAATACATATTAAAACACTACATGTATATACATTTTAACTGAGTCGTTAAGTCATCGTTAGTCGTTACATGTAAATGTTGTTTTGAAACCTTTAGGTTAACGATCTTGTTGAATGTTGTTAACCCATTGTTTATTATAACAAATGAGATGTTAAATTATTATATTATCATGATATTATGATATATAATATATCTTAGTATGATGTATATACAGTTAAATGTCGTTACAATGATAATCGTTACATATATGTCTCGTTTCGAAATCATTAAGTTAGTAGTCTTATTTTTACATATGTATTTCATTGTTAATACACTTAATAATATATTTACTTATCATTTAACATAATTAACCAAGTGTATCAATATCTTAATATGATTCATATGTACCTAGTAAGACGTTGTTATAACGATAATCGTTATATATATCGTTTTCGAGTTTCTTAAATTAATAGTCTCATTTTTATGTATATAACTCATTGTTAAAATACCTAATGAGATACATACTTATAATAAAAACATGTTAACTATATATATAACCATATATATGTCATCGTATAGTTTTTACAAGTTTTAACGTTCGTGAATCACCGGTCAACTTGGGTGGTCAATTGTCTATATGAAACATATTTCAATTAATCAAGTCTTAACAAGTTTGATTGCTTAAAATGTTGGAAACATTTAATCATGTAAATATCAATCTCAATTAATATATATAAACATGGAAAAGTTCGGGTCACTACAGTACCTACCCGTTAAATAAATTTCGTCCCGAAATTTTAAGCTGTTGAAGGTGTTGATGAATCTTCTGGAAATAGATGCGGGTATTTCTTCTTCATCTGATCTTCTCGCTCCTAGGTGAACTCGGGTCCTCTACGAGTATTCCATCGAACCTTAACAATTGGTATCTTGTTTTGCTTAAGTCTTTTAACCCCACGATCCATTATTTCGACGGGTTCTTCGATGAATTGAAGTTTTTCGTTGATTTGGATTTCATCTAACGGAATAGTGAGATCTTCTTTAGCAAAACATTTCTTCAAATTCGAGACGTGGAAAGTGTTATGTACAGCCGCGAGTTGTTGAGGTAAATCAAGTCGGTAAGCTACTGGTCCGACACGATCAATAATCTTGAATGGTCCAATATACCTTGGATTTAATTTCCCTCGTTTACCAAATCGAACAACGCCTTTCCAAGGTGCAACTTTAAGCATGACCATCTCTCTAATTTCAAATTCTATATCTTTTCTTTTAATGTCAGCGTAGCTCTTTTGTCGACTTTGGGCGGTTTTCAACCGTTGTTGAATTTGGATGATCTTCTCGGTAGTTTCTTGTATAATCTCCGGACCCGTAATCTGTCTATCCCCCACTTCACTCCAACAAATCGGAGACCTGCACTTTCTACCATAAAGTGCTTCAAACGGCGCCATCTCAATGCTTGAATGGTAGCTGTTGTTGTAGGAAAATTCTGCTAACGGTAGATGTCGATCCCAACTGTTTCCGAAATCAATAACACATGCTCGTAGCATGTCTTCAAGCGTTTGTATCGTCCTTTCACTCTGCCCATCAGTTTGTGGATGATAGGCAGTACTCATGTCTAGACGAGTTCCTAATGCTTGCTGTAATGTCTGCCAGAATCTTCAAATAAATCTGCCATCCCTATCAGAGATAATAGAGATTGGTATTCCATGTCTGGAGACGACTTCCTTCAAATACAGTCGTGCTAACTTCTCCATCTTGTCATCTTCTCTTATTGGCAGGAAGTGTGCTGATTTGGTGAGACGATCAACTATTACCCAAATAGTATCAAAACCACTTGCAGTCCTTGGCAATTTAGTGATGAAATCCATGGTAATGTTTTCCCATTTCCATTCCAGGATTTCGGGTTGTTGAAGTAGACCTGATGGTTTCTGATGCTCAGCTTTGACCTTAGAACACGTCAAACATTCTCCTACGTATTTAGCAACATCGGCTTTCATACCCGGCCACCAAAAATGTTTCTTGAGATCCTTGTACATCTTCCCCGTTCCAGGATGTATTGAGTATCTGGTTTTATGAGCTTCTCTAAGTACCATTTCTCTCATATCTCCAAATTTTGGTACCCAAATCCTTTCAGCCCTATACCGGGTTCTGTCTTCCTGAATATTAAGATGCTTCTCCGATCCTTTGGGTATTTCATCCTTTAAATTTCCCTCTTTTAAAACTCCTTGTTGCGCCTCCTTTATTTGAGTAGTAAGGTTATTATGAATCATTATATTCATAGATTTTACTCGAATGGGTTCTCTGTCCTTCCTGCTCAAGGCATCGGCTACCACATTTGCCTTCCCCGGGTGGTAACGAATCTCAAAGTCGTAATCATTCAACAATTCAATCCACCTATGCTGCCTCATATTCAGTTGTTTCTGATTAAATATGTGTTGAAGACTTTTGTGGTCGGTATATATAATACTTTTGACCCCATATAAGTAGTGCCTCCAAGTCTTTAATGCAAAAACAACCGCGCCTAATTCCAAATCATGCGTCGTATAATTTTGTTCGTGAATCTTCAATTGTCTAGACGCATAAGCAATCACCTTCGTTCGTTGCATTAATACACAACCGAGACCTTGCTTTGATGCATCACAATAAATCACAAAATCATCATTCCCTTCAGGCAATGACAATATAGGTGCCGTAGTTAGCTTTTTCTTCAATAACTGAAACGCTTTCTCTTGTTCATCATTCCATTCAAATTTCTTCCCTTTATGCGTTAATGCAGTCAAGGGTTTTGCTATTCTGGAAAAGTCTTGGATGAACCTTCTGTAGTAACCAGCTAGTCCTAAAAACTGGCGTATGTGTTTCGGAGTTTTCGGGGTTTCCCACTTTTCAACAGTTTCTATCTTTGCCGGATCCACCTTAATACCTTCTTTGTTCACTATGTGACCGAGGAATTGAACTTCTTCCAACCAAAATGCACACTTTGAAAACTTAGCGTACAATTCTTCCTTCCTCAATACTTCTAACACCTTTCTCAAATGTTCACCGTGTTCTTGGTCATTCTTTGAGTAAATAAGTATGTCATCAATGAAAACAATGACAAACTTGTCAAGGTATGGTCCACACACTCGGTTCATAAGGTCCATGAACACAGCTGGTGCATTAGTTAAACCAAACGGCATGACCATAAACTCGTAATGACCGTAACGTGTTCTGAAAGCAGTCTTTGGAATATCATCTTCTTTCACCCGCATTTGATGATACCCGGAATGTAAGTCAATCTTTGAATAAACAGACGAGCCTTGTAGTTGATCAAATAAGTCGTCGATTCTCGGTAGTGGGTAGCGGTTCTTGATGGTAAGTTTGTTCAACTCTCGGTAGTCGATACACAACCTGAATGTACCATCTTTCTTCTTGACAAACAAAACAGGAGCTCCCCACGGTGATGTGCTTGGTCGAATGAAACCACGCTCTAAAAGTTCTTGTAATTGGCTTTGCAGTTCTTTCATCTCGCTGGGTGCGAGTCTGTAAGGAGCACGAGCTATTGGTGCAGCTCCTGGTACAAGATCTATTTGAAATTCAACAGATCGATGTGGGGGTAATCCCGGTAATTCTTTCAGAAATACATCGGGAAATTCTTTTGCAATGGGAACATCATTGATGCTCTTTTCTTCAGTTTGTACTTTCTCGATGTGTGCTAGAACAGCATAGCAACCTTTTCTTATTAGTTTTTGTGCCTTCAAATTACTAATAAGATGTAGCTTCGTGTTGCCCTTTTCTCCGTACACCATTAAGGGTTTTCCTTTTTCTCGTATAATGCGAATTGCATTTTTGTAACAGACGATCTCTTCTTTCACTTCTTTCAACCAGTCCATACCGATTATCACATCAAAACTCCCTAACTCTACTGGTATCAAATCAATCTTAAATGTTTCGCTAACCAGTTTAATTTCTCGATTCCGACATATATTATCTGCTGAAATTAATTTACCATTTGCTAATTCTAGTAAAAATTTACTATCCAAAGGCGTCAATGGACAACTTAATTTAGCACAAAAATCTCTACTCATATAGCTTCTATCCGCACCCGAATCAAATAAAATGTGAGCAGATTTATTGTCAATAAGAAACGTACCCGTAACAAGCTCCGGGTCTTCCTGTGCCTCTGCCGCATTAATATTGAAAACTCTTCCGCGGCCTTGTCCATTCGTGTTCTCCTGGTTCGGGCAATTTCTAATAATGTGGCCCGGTTTTCCACATTTATAACAAACTACATTGGCATAACTTGCTCCGACACTACTTGCTCCGCCATTACTCGTTCCGAGACCATTTGTTCCTTTCGTTCTATTAACCCCTGGTCCGTAGACCTCACACTTCGCCGCGCTATGACCATTTCTTTTACACTTGTTGCAAAATTTGGTACAGAACCCCGAGTGATACTTTTCACACCTTTGGCATAGCTGCTTCTGATTGTTGTTGTTGTTGCGGTTATTATTGTTATTGGGATGATTGTTGTAGTTGCTATTGTTGTTGTTGTTGTTGGGCCATTTGTTGTAGTTGCGATTGATGTTGCGATTGTTGGGATAATTGTTGCGATTATTGTTGTAATTGCTGTTGTTGTTGTATTGGTGATTCTTATCACCGTTTTCCTCCCACTTTCTTTTGACTTGCTTCACATTGGCCTCTTCAGCAGTCTGTTCTTTAATTCTTTCTTCAATCTGGTTCACTAGTTTGTGAGCCAATCTACATGCCTGTTGTATGGAGGCGGGCTCGTGTGAACTTATATCTTCTTGGATTCTTTCCGGTAATCCTTTCACAAACGCGTCGATCTTCTCTTCCTCATCTTCGAATGCTCCCGGACACAATAGGCACAATTCTGTGAATCGTCTTTCGTACGTGGTAATATCAAATCCTTGGGTTCGTAACCCTCTAAGTTCTGCCTTGAGCTTATTGACCTCGGTTCTGGGACGGTACTTCTCGTTCATCAAGTGCTTGAATGCTGACCACGGTAGTGCGTACGCATCGTCTTGTCCCACTTGCTCTAGATAGGTATTCCACCATGTTAACGCAGAACCTGTGAAGGTATGCGTAGCGTACTTCACTTTGTCCTCTTCAGTACACTTACTTATGGCAAACACCGATTCGACCTTCTCGGTCCACCGTTTCAATCCGATCGGTCCTTCGGTTCCATCAAATTCCAAAGGTTTGCAGGCAGTGAATTCTTTATAGGTGCATCCTACACGATTTCCTGTACTGCTAGATCCAAGGTTATTGTTGGTATGTAGTGCAGCCTGTACTGCGGCTATGTTTGAAGCTAGAAAAGTACGGAATTCCTCTTCATTCATATTCACGGTGTGTCGAG